>NW_016914676.1:115178-122477 GCF_001483705.2 Eufriesea mexicana
GAAAGTGTGCTTCTTGACAGAGAACAATGGAACAAAACAATGGATTTTGGACTCAAGAATAATCAGCCATATGGTGAAGAAGCTAGAATATTTTAAGGAATAAGAAACAATAAGAACAGAAATTGAATCAGCAAAAGGAAACATTTTCATGGAAACTATAGCAAAAGGTAGAGTTGAGTTAGATAGCTGTATATTTAAAAATGTTCTGTATGTTTCAAACTTGAGACAGAATTTAATGTCAATACATCTGATAACTCGAAAGGGTGGTAAGATAATGTTCTTAAAACATAATGTAATAGTTTATAAGAAGGAAAAAAAAATATTGGTAGGGAAGACGTGTGTTAATGGATTTTATGGTGCAGATGAATCAAAAGGAAAAATACAGGCTAGAGTATTACTAGTAGAGAGGAACAAGAAGCTGGTAGTAGTGTAGAAAATTGGGCCATCTAAGTATAGAAAGCACAAGAGAGTTATCAAAGAAAACATTGGGAATAAAATTAAGGAAAAAAATACAAGAGGCAAAAATTGGAGAATGCAGGATACTTTTTCTATGCAAAGTAATTGAAGGCACTGTTTTTAGAGCCTAGAACAAGGGCAAAAAGGCAGCTTGAAATTATACATTTTGATATATGTGGACCTAGAGAGCCAGAGACATGTAACAGAAATAGGTATGCAATGACATTCTTAGATTTTACTAATTTTATGATCATATATTTTATGGTATCATATACTGAAGCATTATAGAGATTGTTTAATTGTGTTGCAGCAGCAGAAGCAAAGTGGAATAACATACAGATTTAAATACAATAACGGAAAAAGGAGTTTACCAGCGGAGAATTCAAGAATTGGGGTAGACAGAAAGTAACTGTACAGGATTATACGACACTGTATACACCTCAACTGAATGGAAAGGCTTAATCGAATATTACTGAATAAAATACAAGTACTCCTGTACGATTGAAATAGAAAAGAAATTGTGGATGGAAGCTGTGTATTTTGCAAATTATCTACAGAATAAAGGTTCTGCAACAGGAGTGAATACAACTGTATATAGAAAGTGAGTAGGAGAAAGATCTCACATATGAATTACACATTTTTTGAGAAACTAATATTCTTCGACATCTGAAAGTAATGGAGCAACTTTGTTTGCAGGTTTGTTTCAAGGAAAATAAACTGTGCAAGAATTACCCATTGAATATTATTGATTAAGATTTATATTGACAATGTAATTGAATAAATGATATAGCATAATCTTTGTATTACTGAAGAATATGATTCAGTTTAACACTAGAATTAGTAAAAAGGTCAAAAGCACAAAATAAATAAGTATGTATAAGTACGTATAATTAATATCTGAATGAAATGTAAACTAACTATTGTCAGAAGCAAATATATATTTACAATAATTTATGCATTTATAAATTGCTCCGTAATAAATTAATTAATTATTAATAATTATTGCACAGAGGACATGAACTCATACCAAAGATGCTATTGGTTTTCCATTAATTACTAACTTCTATGCAATTAATTCATGAATTACATGACACATAAAAATGGTCATACTGCTCATGTATCAAATTTTGTAACTAACACATAAATATATTATATAATACTATTCAATATATCTTTATAATTAATTTAATAATTAATTTTATTAATTTATAAGTTTTCTATAGTGGAAAATAAGTACTTCTTAATTTATTATTTTCATAACGGAAACATATTTGTATTTGCATCATTTTTATTAATAAATATAAGACATCGTTTGATATTCTACATCGATACTTTGGCAAATGGCTACCTCAAACACAAAGCAACTTCCCGCGAAAACAAGCATAGTTTGTCCAATCGCAGCGCATTTCTAGTCGACGCGAATCCACCATGCCAGTAACACATGGACAAATGTTTACGCGCGTTAAAGTAAAATTTTCAGTGCCGAAACAATACGTTTCGTAAAGTAGTGTCATCATTGATTAGTGTTTTAATTACTGCAACTGACAAAATTAATATTCAACAATGATAATGCACCGTATCAGTTATTCTTTCGGAACAATGCAGCCCACTTCTAGTCGACGCCAATCCATCATGCCGGTAACACATGGACAAATGTTTACGCGCGTTGAAAGTAAAAGTTTCAGTGTCGGAACAATACGTTTCGTAAAGTAGTGCCATCATTGATTAGTGTTTTAATTACTGCAACTAACGAAATTAATATCCAACAACGATGAAGCGCAGTATCAGTTATTCTTCGGAACATTGAACAACTTTAGTAACATCTTCGTGATATTTACGAAAGGACCACAACGAAAGTTTAAGAAATCGAGAGAATTTTACCAAGAGCAGGATAACTAACTATGAACATATGTTCGGTAGTAATATAACACATGTGGAAAAAAGTGAAGTTACATAGTGCAAATTGTGTACCGACACATGTGCAACATGAATTAGTGTAAGTGCGAATCATATAATAGAACAGAATAGTCACGTGTCATGGATTATAGATTCCAGAACTCGATTGTCCACAGGGATAATAGTTAACATTACTCGGCACAGGTAGTTTCTTCCTATTCTTTCTTCGATTTCGACGGTACATATGTGAAATAAAGTGATGCAAGTGCAAGTGTGTATCAAATTGTGCTGTGTGTTACGCGTTATCGTTATTGTTTAGATATTGGAAATTTCGGTCTTGCATTGCCATATTACGATATCATTCGCTAGAATAGAATGTTTCCTGATCAGTAAGCCAATTTCTTTCCGATTTGGACCACTCATTTTTGACGTGTGGTGACAGAAATGTGAGTTCGTGTAAAATTGAATTATCCCCTTACCTATCTTCGCTTAGATATATGAAATTCCTGCATCGTATTAGAATATTTTGTTACGACTAATCACAGTATACTCTTTTCTAATCGGCAGACCTATCTTTTCTCGATTTTCGCCGTTTTCTTTCTAATTACAGTGCCGAAAGTGAAGGGCGTGGCAGGTCGCACTGCGTCGTTATCTCTCTTGGGTTAGCTCATTGAAACTTCTATTTTTGATATTGATTTTTCCTTATCACTCGATAGAACGGGCTCTGCTTTAATAGAATCATTGGTTTTTATTCGATTTTCGTCGTTCTTTTTCTAAATACAGTGCCGGAAGTGGAAGGACGTGGCAGGTTGTACTGCGACGTTATCTCTCGTGGCTTAATTCTTTGAATCTTCGACTTTGGGTTTTAATTTTTCCTTATCACTCGATAGAACGGGCTCTGCTTTAATAGAATCAGTGGTTTTTATTCGATTTTCGCCGCTTTTTTTCTAAATACAGTGCCGAATGTGGACGCGTGTGACAGGTCGTGGTGCGATGTTATCACTCGTGGCTTAGTTCTTTGAAGCTTCGGTTTTTAATTTTGACTTTTCCTTATCACTCGATAGAACGAGCTCTGCTCTAATAGAATCAGTGGTTTTTATTCGATTTTCGCCGTTCTTTTTCTAAATACAGTGCCGGAAGTGGAAGGGCGTGGCAGGTTGTACTGCGACGTTATCTCTCGTGGCTTAGTTCTTTGAATTTTCTGCTTTTGGTTTTAATTTTTCATTATCATTCGATAGAACGGGCTCTTCTCTAATAGAATCAGTGGTTTCTATTCGATTTTCGCCGTTTTTTTTCTAAATACAGTGCCGAATGTGGACGCGTGTGACAGGTCGTACTGCGACGTTATATCTCGTGGCTTAGCTCATTGAAACTTCTATTTTTGATATTGATTTTTCCTTATCACTCGATAGAACGAGCTCTGCTTTAATAGAATCAGTGGTTTTTATTCGATTTTCGCCGCTCTTTTTCTAAATACAGTGCCGAATGTGGAAGCGTGTGACAGGTCGTGGTGCGATGTTATCACTCGTGGCTTAGTTCTTTGAAGCTTCGGTTTTTAATTTTGACTTTTCCTTATCACTCGATAGAACGAGCTCTGCTCTAATAGAATCAGTGGTTTTTATTCGATTTTCGCCGTTCTTTTTCTAAATACAGTGCCGGAAGTGGAAGGGCGTGGCAGGTTGTACTGCGACGTTATCTCTCGTGGCTTAGTTCTTTGAATTTTCTGCTTTTGGTTTTAATTTTTCATTATCATTCGATAGAACGGGCTCTTCTCTAATAGAATCAGTGGTTTCTATTCGATTTTCGCCGTTTTTCTTCTAAATACAGTGCCGAATGTTGACGCGTGTGACAGGTCGTGGTGCGATGTTATCACTCGTGGCTTAGTTCTTTGAAGCTTCGGGTTTGAATTTTGATTTTTCATTATCACTCGATAGAACGGGCTCTTCTCTAATAGAATCAGTGGTTTTCATTCGATTTTCGCTGTTCTTTTTTTAAATACAGTGCCGGAAGTGGACCCGTGTCACAGGTCGTGGTGCGACGTTTTCTCTCGTGGCTTAGTTCTCTGAAACTTCTGTTTTTGAGTTTAATTTTTCATTATCACTCGATAGAACGGGCTCTTCTCTAATAGAATCAGTGGTTTTCATTCGATTTTCGCCGCTTTTTTTCTAGATACAGTGCTGAATGTGGAAGGGCGTGACAGGTCGTACGCGACGTTATATCTCGTGGCTTAGTTCTCTGAAACTTCTGTTTTTGAGTTTAATTTTTCATTATTTCTCGATAGAACGGGCTCTTCTCTAATAGAATCAGTGGTTTTTATTCGATTTTCGCCGCTTTTCTTCTAAATACAGTGCCGAATGTGGACGCGTGTGACAGGTCGTGGTGCGATGTTATCACTCGTGGCTTAATTCTTTGAAGCTTCGGTTTTTAATTTTGATTTTTCATTATCACTCGATAGAACGGGCTCTGCTCTAATAGAATCAGTGATTTTTATTTGATTTTCACCGTTTTTTTTCTAAATACAGTGCCGGAAGTGGAAGGGCGTGGCAGGTCATGCTGCGTCATCTCTCGTGGCTTGGATTTTCTGAGCTTCGATTTTTGATTGGGTTTCTTCGCTATCACTATACAGAAGAAACTGTTTCCTAATTTGTTGGCTCATTATTTTTCAGAAGTGCATAAAAGATTGCAGAAAAACGTCAGTGCCATTGTTGTGTCCGTTGAGGAGTGCGTACATCATGTAAAAGATTTTGTGTTTGTTTTAACATAACCTTCAGTCGCAAAGAAATAGTGTAAGATATGAACCATTCTTTTTGTATCTTTTATTAGTGACAGCAGAGCCTGATTCTGTAAGTAATATATTCTGTTGAAATATACAGGCACATGCAGTAGGAGAAAAATGTGGGAATAATTACTTTTTATAGCAAGGAAGGATTGTCGCAGTAATATAATGGGATAAGTTACCATATGTCTTTTTGATTCTAGGCCTACTTGCCATATGACATGCAGCACGGTTATATTTGATGGTGAAATAAGGATTGAGAAAAGAAGATGCGTTTGTCAGATGCAGAGATATGGAGATTACATTCAGATTGAAAGGTATGTTGTGTTCCTGATGTGAGTAAATATTGATATCAGTGATCAAAGATAATGACCAACGCTAATCTGTTAAGTTTCAGAAAGATGAAGTTGATGTATATAAAGAAAATGGAGTAGTTCAATTGAAAACATTAAGAAGAAGAAATGCATATTATATGGATCACACAACATAAACGAGGACGCATATGGTTTAACGAAGAAAGGTGTGTAGCATTGCTGACTAATTGTAAGTCATGCAAATATAAGGATCATTAAAAAGATGGAAAACGAATAATTGGTAATAGTTATGAAAAGTAAAGATAAATTCAATATAGAGTTTAAATATTGCAGTTAGGCAAGAATCTGGAGAAATATCTACAGAAACTTGGAAACAATGAAAGCAGCAGTATTAATGGGTATGTGGTACATGGACTTGATTGGGCCAATAAAACCAATGTCAAAAGGAGGTAAAAGGTACGTCTTGACTGCTTATGATTATTCGAGTGATTATTGTTTTGCATGTACAGGAAAAGGGTCAGACAGCTGAGGAAATCAAATGATTGGCAGCATTAAAAGAAAATCCATCTGTCAGGAAGTTAAAAAGTACTCAAATGCTCAGGCAATGGAGGTGAGTTTGTGGAACAATACTTCCAGGTTTGGTTACATCGAAAGTAAATAAAATATGATTTGTTTCCATCCAAGATACCACAGTGCAATGGAGTTGCTGAGAGGAAGAACAAATTCAACATAGAGATGACAAGGGAACTTATGATGGATTAAGAATTTAGACTTTGGGTGAGTAATATAAGGAGGAACATGTGTGGAATGTGCATGTTTTAAGTAAAAAAGTAAATCAACAGGTTATGAACTGCCAACAGAATGTGGGCCACATATTTGAATGCGTAGAACAAAATTCCAGAAGGAAATTGGAAGTATCAATGGATGCAAGGGTCAAGATGGATATCAACTTTAGAAATTTATAGTGATCTTCATGCTGTAATCTCAAGGTTTATATGAACGTTCAATGAAAGAACCAAGAAATATAGAAAAGTACAAACACGATTGGTTAACAAACAATGTGTAGGTACAAAATCCGATAGTTTCAACCAGAGGGGAGATATTATTAATTAATGTACCAACATGAACAGCAAGTCATGAAATATCGGCAAAATTCAACAATATCTATGATAAGGATAAGAACAGCAAAGATGTTCCGTTACAAAGGAATTTTTCATGTATAAATATAAATTTGAACCTGATATTATAATCCACATTGCGTGTCAGACCGGTAAGTTTTCAAATTACATGCATTGTTCAGTAGGATAGAAAAAAGAATGCTTATAACTAAAACCTTATGTATGTTTTATGAACGTGTATTTGCAAATGCCATGTAATTGTAATGCAGAAATAAGAAAAGGGAATAGATAATCTCAAAACTGAACTGATTGCAAAGGAAGCAAGGGAAAAAGCAGGTCTGTAGCCTTCAAATCTCAAGAGAAGAGATGTTTCAAGTACAATTCCATTAGACATCTTGCATATGTATGTTGGTAAAACAACAAAGGTAACAAAGAAATTAAATGTTATAGCTGTGGCAAATTAGAATGAAAATCAATAAAATTTCTAGGATTAAGAAGGAAAGACGAGGTTTAAGACGTATACTCTCCACGTGGGACATGTAAGAAGTCCAATTATTTGGAAAAAATCATTCTGATATATGTGGGGGTCCATGGAACTGGAAACATGGAACAGAAATAGGTATGTGATGATAGTCTTAGATTTTACTAATTTTGTGAGGATTTATCTTATGGAATCAAATATTGATGCATGACAAAAATTGTATAAATATGTTACAGCAGAAGAAGCAAAGTGGAATAA
>NW_016914676.1:126524-127002 GCF_001483705.2 Eufriesea mexicana
GTATAATCCTGTATAATTACTTTCTGTCTGTACCAATTCTTGAATTCTCCGCTGGTAAACTCCTTTTTCCGTTATTGCATTTAAATCTCTATGTTATTCCACTTTGCTGCTGCTGCTGCAACACAATTAAGCAATCTCTATAATGCTTCAGTATATGATACCATAAAATATATCATCACAAAATTAGTAAAATGTAAGACTGTCATTGCATACCTATTTCTGTTACATGTCTCTGGCTCTCTAGGTCCACATATATCAGAATGTATAATTTCAAGCTGCATTTTTGCCCTTGTTCTAGGCTCTAAAAACAGTGTCTTCAATTACTTTGCACAGAAAAAGTATCCTGCATTCTCCAATTTTTGCCTTTTGTATTTTTTCCCTTACTTTTATTCCCAATGTTTTCTTGGACAACTCTCTTGTGTTTTCTATACTTAGATGGCCCAATTTTCTACACTACTACCAGCTTCTTGTTCCTCTC
>NW_016914676.1:127682-129856 GCF_001483705.2 Eufriesea mexicana
ATCATGTTTTGCTGTTTTGTATCCTTCTCATAGATATTGCTTAATTTTGTCCATGTCTCATAACTTGACGTACAGGGTATCAAGTAATAATACCTTCCCTACGATTGAAACTATCATATTTTGTAATTACACATTGTTAACCAATCTTGTTCGCAGTTTCCTACATTTCTTAGTTCTTTCATTATATGTCAATACAAACCTTAAAACCATAGCGTGAAGACCACTGTAAATTTTCAAATATGATATCCATCTTGATTCTTTCATGCATTGATACTTCCAATTTCTTTCTCGGATTTTGTTTTCCGCACTCAAACACCTGGCCTACGTTCGGTTGGCAGTTCATAACCTGTTGATTTATTTTTTTACTTAAAACATGCACAACCCACACACATTCCACCTTACATTACTCACCCGAGGTCTCCTTTTGTTTTCATCGTTACCACAATCTCATGTCTTTCTTTCCAGTTATAGATTAATTCGCCGTTTACAGTCGAAAATATCCATTACACAATTGCAGTCCAATAATAACATGTATCGGCAGCATATAACCAAAGTTAGTTACCGATTCAAATTCAAGTGTCAATGATCAGCGCCATCTATGAGTTTGGACTCGAACCTTGAACCTTTGTTGCGTTTGAATTTTCATTCGGTATCAGAAAATTAACAAGTTACTCAATTTGTGTGGTTAATTTATGAACTTTTATAATTTCATCGTAAAGGCGCAGCCTTGGCGAACTTTCTAATATAACTTTTGATATAAATTTGTCCCTAATTAAATAATTATTAATTATTATTCTACCGAGTGTTTGAATTGTTGTCGAAGACGTCATTGGTTTTTCATTAATTGCTATCTTTTAGGCAATTACTTTATGAATTGGATGAACACAGAATGAAGAGAATATCCTTGGGCATCCTCTCATATAATTTTTGTTCACATTTTATTTCTAGATTTATTCATTATTTAATATTTTCTCGAAAGATTATCCCGGCCAATGTTACGAAATCATGAACGCCATAAAATAATTATTAATACCAAGCTAATTAGCAACAAATTGTAATCGAATTTTACATAAGAATGTTGCCAATAATTCGAGCTTTACGATGCATTTATAAAAGTTCATAAATTGATCCTAGAAATTGAGTAATTTGTTGATTTTCTATCCTTTTCTATCCGCTTACTGTCCTTGTCTATCACGTGCATTAAGAAATTTTATTTACAATTCTTTATTTACAATGTTTTCATAGGCCAAAAGTGAATACAAAATAAAAAATAGACTGAAAAAACTACTAAACTATGCGGACGGGAATCGAACCCTGGTCCACCCGCATAGGATTCTCGACCGTCACTGCTACGCCGTAACTACACTTTGAAACTATCGGAAATAAATCTGTTGTTGCAGTAGTAATAAAACTTTAATCATAAATATCACAAAAATTATTAAATAGTTGCGGCTATAATGGCATATTTTCTTAAACAACATGACGATATCTACAAACCTGCAATGTTTCAACTAAATCGGTGACCCGAAGGACTTACACTCTCCTTGTAAGTTTACCGTTTCAGCAAACATTGTCACCCACGTTGTCACGTAAATATAACCTAAGTCTCAAAAATAATTTTATTTTAATATTTTTATTTTAAAATAAAAAAAATGAGTGCTAACAAATCAAAGTTATCGAAAAGTATCTTAGAAATGAAAGTAAGTAAAAAAAAATCGAAATTTTATATTTTATAATATTAAAGAAATTTGTGTATGAAAGTTTGTATTTTGTTAAATATTTATTCAATAGTTTATGAAACGAACCAAAGAAAAAGTGGAAAGACAACAATTTCAAGAAGAAGGTGAAGAATATTTTGGAAATGAATTGACGAAACGTATGAAGAAAGAATCGTAAGTGTTTTTTAATTTCAATTTTTAAATTTACTTATTAGAACTAAATATTAGAAAATTTGAATATCTTATTCAAATAAAAGTAACACGTATTTTATGACATGATTCAAAAATTAAAACTGTATATTTATTTTTTATTTAAGAGAAAGATTTATCATTGAACCTAGTTACATCTTCTGTGAGAAGTTAATTGATGGAAGAGTAAGTTTTCAAGGCATGAACCCTGAAATAGAAAAATTGATGGAAGCAGAACAGAATAATGAACGTATAAAAATAGAAATA
>NW_016914676.1:129866-140402 GCF_001483705.2 Eufriesea mexicana
AGGGAAAGATACAGATATTTCAGATGAACAAATGACAGAAAATTGGAAAAATTATAGAAAAATAACAAACAAGAAACAAAAACATAAAATATCATTACCAGAATATAATAATGATCATGAATCATCACCAAAGAAACCAAAATTTTTAAAACCGCATTATTAGTATTTAGTATAAATCATTTGTATATAATGAATTAAGTTTGTTACATAAACATTATTTACTTAATATAATAAGTTGTAAGTTCAATGTATAGCATAGAAAAATATAAAAGATTTATGGTTTTATATACTATTGTAATAAATTGTATACTTAAAATGTAGAATGTTACTAAAATAATTATTACTTTTATTTTATTTATATAAATATTTAAATGTAGTTTAATTAGATGTGTACGCAATATTAATTTGTTTTAAAGTACTATATAATTTCACATAATTATTTTAAGTTTAAAAATTTTATGAGTTTTAATTATTTTTGTCATTAATTAAATCATCATATTGATCAAGTAAGCTTGCAAATGTTTCTACAGATATGAGAATAGTGCCATTTTTTTCTAATCCTTTTTCCCAAAGTAAATTGTAGCTGTCATTTGGAAATTGAATTCCAATAGCTTCAAAAATACTTTTTATTTCTTCTTTACTTCGAAGCTAATATTTGTTATTTAATTAATAATGTATGTGTATTTATAATGTATATTTATATTTGTATTATTTAAATATATTTTTAAACATACTTTAGAGAGATCTGTATGACTAAGACCATGCCTTGTAAAAATATTTGGAAGTATAAGGCTATAAGCAGTTGGTTTATCTAAATTTTTATAAGAAATCCCTGCTGTTGGAATATCTGTAAAGATAACAAAATGTTATTGACATTTTTTTTTATGTTTAATCTTGAGAATTAAAACATTTAATGTTATTATACACATATTTCAAATACAATTTTTATATTTCTTTCAAATTAAAAATTCGATATAATTATTTAAAAAGAAAAATTAAAAAGAAATTTATAAAAAAACATATACTTTTTGAAAAAAGAATCCTTTGTAAATTATTAGAAATATACGTGCATGTAAAAAGAATATAAAAATAATAGTAAAACAATTTTGTATGGTACATAGTAGCAATAACAATCAAAATTGCTCAAAAGTTGTTAAACAAGTATGTTGATAACAAAATGTAGCATAAGAGATATATAAAGAACACACTAACATGTAGTATTTATGATATTTATACTTCCTATTGTAGTATTGTATGTAGTATTGTAATATTGACATTCTAAAGGAATTTCTGAAAAAATAACATATTAGATATGTTGATTTAAAAAAATTATACATTAAATAAGTATTCTAATGTTTGTTCAATATATTAGACAGCAAATAAAAATTTAACATTGTAATAAAATAAAAAATTAAATATATAAATATATATATTACTTTCTATTTTTGGTAGTGTAGGAAAGTCATATTTCCAATTTAGAAGTTTTAATAACTCCTTGTAGTTTATACCATTTTCTTTACGTATTTGAAGCAGATCTAATAGAGGTATCAAAAATGTTTGATTTATATGTATTTTATGTTTATCTAAGATAGAAAAAAGTTGATTTTCTGATAAAATACTTGTATAATCCTGTAAACATATATAAAATTATTTTAATTGATACAGAAGTTACATTTTTCAAATAAAAATAACATGGTACTTTATCGAAGGATAATAAATCTTCATAGACATCTGAAAATGAAATTTCTGGTACATGTTTCTTTAATTTCTGACGTAAATTATTTATATATTTCAAATAGTTTTGTTGTACTATTACTTCATTATTTATAGGGCAGTCACTTAAAATGTTCAATTTTTCAAATATTTCCTTTTTCCCAACTTTACCATGTATCATATTTGTGTACATATATATATTTTCTAAATCTCTAAAAATGATTTGAATAATTAAAAAATCTTTTTTGAAAAAATTGGAAAAAAATTATTATATAACTTTTTTTAAAATATGTATTTGCTTATAAATAAAAATATAATTTTCATTATACATGTTATTTTGAAGATTTTATTAGCAATTGGTGTATTTTAATTTAAATAAGAATTTTGATGATTTTATTAGCAATTGGTGTATTTTAATTTAAATAAGAATTTTATTTTTTAAGTTTTCTCTTAGATTGATTGTAATCTCATTTATTAATAATATGATTAATTAGTTTGATTATGATTTATTTATTAATAATATTTATTACTTTATTTCACCAATACGAGGATGTGAACGTTTCATGAAATCTGCCAAGTTAGAATTTACTATTGTATTGGAGTCTGTATTAATCCAAGTTAAAAGTTTTTTTAATCGTACACCTTCAACACTAGCATTCCATGATTTTCCAAAGCATAAATTTTGATCAAATGGTTTCTTATAACTGAAAATGTAATTTTAAGTTTCGTAATACACAAGTTATTAACTATCATCTATCTTATTATGTCATACTGTCTATTGATTTGCTCTGCAGGCAAATAACTGTTATGACTTTTTTTATACATCTCAAGAAGTTTTTGCTCTGGAATATCATTTTTTTTTATTTTTTCTTTAAGAAGTTCGGCCATAGTTTCTCCTAATTGATAGAAAATATTTTATAAATGTATTTTACAAATTTACTTTGATTACAAATTGCAACAAATTAAAAATATATTGTAAATATTTTATTAGAATTATATATCTTTCTCATTGTTAAAAATATAATAACTGATATTTTATACCAGATTTAAGTTTCTTTCCAAAAGTCACTTCTAATGGATTCATTCTTACTGGAAGATTTGAAATTTGATAACGTGTTTTACCAACTTCTTTATTCCAATAACTTTTCATTACAGTATGTTTTAATTCAGAAAGAATTGTTTGGAATGATGTCTCTTGATATGGTTGTAAGCATTCTTTTACCTTAAATAATTAAAATACATAAATAATATTTAGATATTAACTTCTTATTTAGTATACAGCAATATCAATTACTAATCATACAAATTATATCAATAAAAGAAACATAAGAAAAAGTTACAAATATGAAGAGCACACAATTCTAAAAGTAATAAAAATTGTTATCATTTTTGTATCATAAATTTCAATCTTACACCAATTATTTGTTTGATATTATGTATATTATTTATATCTGATGGTAACATTTGTGTATGTTTTTCATTATAAACAAGTACATTTTTTATAGCTTCAATTTTATCTTCTAAAGAATAATCTATAAAACATTGTTTAATGTTGGATGTTAACGTTTTATAACTTTCCTATAAAAAACATTCATGTAGCTATTAAAATAAGATCATTAAGAGTTATAAGTAAGTACTACAAATATATTTATTATATACCATAATTAAATAGTAAAACACAGAACATAATTTAGTTATATATTCTATTTTAATACAAAAATTTTCTATTTACATATATTGAATAAAATGTTTTAAAAAAGTAATAATTTGTTAATAACACACAGTCTTACAAATTTTTTGTTGCAAGAATTTCCATCTTCATCAATTAAAGCCAAATATTTATTTTCTGCATTTACATTATATTTTTCCATTCTAAAGTATAAATGTTATTAGATACATAAATGAAAGTATATCAAAGTATTATCAGTCGAAGTTATGTTGTTATTAATTAACATATAAAGATAATTTGACAAAAGAAATAGAATATGAAAGTTGTATTACAGATTATCATTTTATTTGTGTCATTTCATTTTCAATTTATTTTATTTTAATCTTTATCGATATAATTTCATATAAGCTACTTATCTTATTTTTTGTATAAAAAAATCATTTTATAGAGACTTAATTTTTCTTAAAATATTAAAGTAAGTATAAATATGTTATATTTTGACAATTTTTTATATTACATACTTCAAATATCTATATTCCAATTTTAATTTTATTTTGTCTACTTTATTTTAATAATATATATTTTTTCTTATTATGTTATGTTTCATTTATATTTAAGTTTATGTTTAAATTTTACAATCGATTACGATTTCTAACTTTAATGTCGTATGCTATGATTATATAGCATAAATGTACTATACGTATATATATATGTGCTGTGTAGCAACTGCAAAGAAATTATAATAATATTATAATAGGTGTAAACAGTGCAAATTATATAAAATAATAATGACAGCAGTTAAACAAAATATGAAACGATCTAAATGGGCTTTGGATTTTGCTCACAAGTTGGTAACTTTATCATTCACGTTATATATTCCAAATATAGTGCAATTTCATTTAATGTATTTATTTTATCGGAATTTTTGTTAAATTTATGTATATAATACTATATAAACTGTAAAAAATAAATATATCAATAAAAATTGTTGTTTTTTAATATTCTTTATATTTAAGTAATATAAGGATGTAAAGGTTATGATACAATATTTTGTTTTATTTTTATCATTAAGTATCAAAATATTTAACACATATATTGCTATAGAAAAGTATTGCAGAAAAAGAAGTAAACTTCTATTTTATGTATTCATTATCTAATTTATGTTAATATAGATATTAATTTTATATCAATAAGAATTAATTTTCCAAAGAATGATAAAATTTTAAATGGTTTTATTTGTAGAAGTAAACAAGAGAAAAATATGGATATTGCTTCACCACCAGGTTATACACCTGCTGTTGCTTTATTTCATGCTGCTGATTCAATTAGAGAATCAGATTCTAATCATTTGATAATTAAGAAATCATGGGATTTAGCCATAGGACCAATGAAACAAATTCCAATGAATTTATTTATAATGTATATGGCGGGTAATTCTATATCAATATTTCCTATTATGATGGTTAGTATGTTAATCATTAGACCAGTGAAAGCATTATTTACTCTTCAGCAAAGTAAGTATATCGAATTGTATTTATACATATTTATATGTATATACATATATGTGTGTGTATAGATAAACATACATTTCATAATGATTAAAAAGATGTGATATACTATATGAAATTCAAATTATATTTTCAATAATTACTGTTGCATTCAATTTCATACAATTTATGCTCTAAACTTTATCTATTACAGTATGTAAATAAAATTAACTAAGAATATGTACAAAAGTACCTAAGTATACATTTAAACACTTTTAAACAGAAAAACATACATAGCTATAATTTATTTTAAGTAAATTGACTTACTAATGTTAATACTTAAAAATTTGTTTTAGCATTTAAAGTAATAGAAGGAACTCATGCTTTTGGGCAGAAGTTTGTGTATTTTTTGGGGCAATTGATAAATATTGCATTAGCATTATACAAGTGTCAATCAATGGGATTACTCCCAACACATGCATCTGATTGGTTAGCATTTGTAGAACCACAAGCACGCTTGGAATACTCTGGTGGTGGATGTATATATGTATGACACAAGATATAATTATATAAAAACATAATATGTGTATTTAAAGTAAATAATTTAAAATTTAGATACATTTTATTTTATGTAAGTTATAAAAATATTCATGTACAACAAAAAATGTTTTATTAAAATTGAACCAAAAAATTGTCACATGTTTACACATGTACAATAAACTGTAGTAAAACTTATTCCATAAATATAATAGTAAATTTGGCCCTTCTTTTACATAGTTTCTATTATACAAGTTTAAAATTAGTAAGTATTAGTAAATGTATTAGTAAATAAGAAAATGATTCAAAGTAATAAATATTGATAGACATGTCAGTTGTTAATAAAATACTTTTTTCTTTTCTTCATTTTGCTTTAGTTTATTAACTCTTTACAAATCACTTTATTAGTTACACATTTTGTATACACACGTGTGTATATATATATATCACATTTATTAAATAAAATACTTCTGTATGTAATGAATACATTTTTGTTTTAAATTACTTTTTGTATAATTTGAATTTTTTAAAACAAGTTTTATATTTTGTTATTAACATTTGTATGACTTTCTTTACATAATATGCTTTCTCCGTGTAAAAGCAGCATTCCATATATTAGTAAATAATTATTATTCATTTTTTTCTATATTGATCTTTAAGTTCCTTTATTTTTTCCATTATTGTATCAGGATCATCTAAACGGGGTATCTGAAATGAATTAGATATAAATTATACTATCCAGTTGAAGCAGTTATATTAAATTTTATTAGGTTATACTGAACTATATTAAGAAATAATAATTTTAAAACATACGTTATAGTTTTGGCTTAGACATATGCCAACATAAATTCCAATGCCGAAAGTTATCTAAGAAAGATATTATTATACATACTTTTAATCTACAATATTATTGCTATTTGTAACATAGAAACTTTAATTTACCAAAAACTTAAACATGTTTTTAATTGATTATTGTTTGTATAAAATATTATCACAAAAATAGTATCTGTTTTACTATTTATTTGATTTGTAAAATAAACGTAGTATTATGTCCCAATCGTGTTTATTTATTGAATGTATTTACGATTTAGGTTATTTACAAACATTAAATCTGTCTGCATACTAAATTTTGGCTGCTTACTAATATTTATGATATTTTTTATTAAACCTTTTTTAATAAACACTTTTATGGAAACTTTCCAGTCTTTCTACGTAAATACGATGAAAGTGATGCTACTGTTACAAAGTTCTACTGTTATACATCATATATATACGTACTTACTTTCTTCTACGTCGTTCCTGCAAAATGCGGGAATATTTGATTTACTATAATAATTATGTCATGGTATATTATTTGTTTTTTTAGTATTTGAACCATTATGGTAACTAAATAATTTATTTTATTTTATAAATATTTATTTAATTTATATGAAATATTACAAATGTAAAATACAAATATGTTTATTATAATAGTATAATAATTAATTAAATTGAATAAAAAAGTTAAAATAACATTTATTTCATTCATATTTTTTCCATAAAAATGGAAAATAATTTCTTCACTTTAATAAAAATTATTTAAAGGCATATTTAAAATAATAAAAATTATTAACTACTATATCTTATCGCTATTAATTTAAAAATCTTTTAAGTGAGATTAATGTTTTCATATTACCTTAAAGTTATTATAATTCCATTAAGGTAAGCTTTATAAAGAATACATGTGTTTTCTTCATTTGTAAGTTCTGCAGTGCGGTTAAAAAATGTAGAACGTTTTTAAGAAATTCATTTTATTTTATTCATAACGACTTATTAACGTCTAGCCAGGAACACGTGTATGTACCGGAAATAATTGTAAGAGAAAGCAGGACAGATCTAAGATTTCAAATCTACATGCATATGTATACTTTATACATATCTACGTAGGTTAAAGATATTTAGATCGTTTCCAATAATATTTTTCGGTTTTAAACAATATGGTAGCAGCAATTTATCGATACCTCAGTTTATAATATATAAAAAGTATCTAATACAATAAATATAAAATTTTGCTTGTCATTCTTGTAACAATAAATTAATCATTATACTTTGAATCAGTTTAAAACTTGATCCGTGACTCGTTATTAGAACTTTAAATGATATAATTTTATTTGAAACTCATTGTTCTTTAAACATTTGTTTATATCAAACTTTTTTCAAAAATACCTTTCTTTCTTTCGTAACAAATCATTTATGAAACTTTCAATCAATTTCCTATAAATTATTGATCTCTAACATAATGTTACGACATTTGAATGACAAACTTAAAGAAATTGGCGACTCTAAAGATACGTTCATTATTAAATTAATAATTTCATCGCTGCATTTATAATCAAAATCAAATTGGAGCAAAGAAAATTTCCGATTTTACCAAATCGTGTCACTCTTAAGACTCAGTAACATTAAATTTCTTAGCTACTTGATTTGATAAACAATTAGTCATGGTAGACGAAGAAGACTATGTACGTATAAATCTTAGGAGAAACGAAATAAGAAGAAAAGAATATAATACATTGAAAAATTGACAAATGACAACAATTAAAATAGTATGATGTAGCTAAATATCTGTATAAAAGTCAACATTAATTTTGCCAAAAACAGCTGCACGTTTTGAGTAATTGCACGAATAAAACATCCGAAACTAATCATTTTGATACGTTTGATAGTTCTAGTTTATATACACAGTCCTGTTTCAGAGGATTTCGATTCACTGATCGAACATCATTCAAATTATTATGTAATTCACGCGCATTAGTTTACCATCGTTTTTCATGACAAGGAATATTGCTATATTTTTACTAATATGTTAATGTTAAGTTGGACAAAGTTTGAAAGAAGTAAAAAGTGCCTCTCTGTATCTGCACAGGCAGTTGTGAAACGATGGAGGGAGATCGGCTTGCATGATCGGCCTAGCAAACTCACAGCCAGTAGGTATTCCGCTTTAGTACGTGGTCAAACTAACATCATCTCCAGTCAGTGTATACACGTGGGTCCTTATTTCCACTTACCAAGTAGTATTCACTGGTTTTTCTTCGTTCGACGAGTTTTTGCATGGTCTTGAACGGTTCGGTTACGATCGGTCGGTGTTTGCCCGCGAGCGTACGAATCTTTTGGCCTCAAAATCAACAGCGGGACTTTCTTGTCGCACGACACCGAAGAAGAGCGTAACTTCTTTCTACCATAATACATTCCGTGATGTGCATGTACTCGGTACATGCAAACTATTAAATTTACCTACGTCTGCCGATCGTTTGATAATTTTTCGCAAATATTCGTGCATGCACGGGATTACGGTAGAAGTGAAATTTTCTGTGATCATTGAAAACTCGAAACGGAGTCACGTTGATTTACTTCGGGGTCAGGCACGGGGATATCATCTTTGTATGTGTATACATCGGATTTAATGATCGAACCTACAATTGTTTACAAGGAGAGATAGTTCGAATATGTCAGCTACCATTTCGAAGATACTGAGCGGCAATGTTGGGAATGGGACCAATGTAAATTACGATAAAGATCGTGTAAGTACCGTAATGTTGAATAATGTGAACGTAGAGTATCGATTGTTCCGACGTGATAATAGTTGTACTAAATTGCATTAACTCTCGTTTACGAGTGAGAATTAAAAATACTAGTTGACGTAATATGTGCAAAAAGGAAAGTAAAACATGGTAGATAAAATTATTCTAACTAAATGAACTACGAGTAGTTGTGACGTGAATGTTACTTCGAGACGTTTAATAATTATTTATTTCAAGTGACAATGTTTTCGCAAATAAAAGTGATTGAAAGAATGCATTCTTAATCAAAGTTTCTACCCGGCAAACTGTTCTATTTTAATAATATCACTGCTCAATGACTATGCATAAAAATAAAAAAATAAAAATTATATCAGATTAAGGAATTAATTAGAGCATCTATTTGAGGTGAGAATAATTTTGCAAATAATAGCATTTTTGGTAAATGTCTTCGTTTTATAAACTATTTTTGGTTTTAATAATATTACGATTCAATCACTATCTATTACTGTTATTTTGATAATGATTTATAATATTGCATTAATAAAATACATACATATATAAAATTAATGTCAAAATTTAATGTATTTTGAATAGATTTTAACATTCTTTATTTCTATACCTTACATGTTCAGTTTAATAGATAGAAGCAAAATAATTACTCGGTAAAATTATCCATTAATTATCTAGTACTAGACATATTATTTGCACCAATGTAGACGTTTATAGAATACACTTTTCCATGCATGACTGACATGCTCGAGAACCGATATATTGGTTTTATAAGATTTTGTATCATTTTCACAAGATGTCAGGAATAACACAATTGATTTCATTTTACATTGTTATTTATGAACTATATCTTTTTTCAAGGTAATAATTTAAAATTAATGATTCTCATAAAAGTTATTTATACATTCTTTTGATGGAAATCTAAAATTTAATGACATGGATCCAGCAAAGTATATTAACGTGTCATTTCCGTTGTTTCTTTGTAAATTATGCTTTCTTGAATAATAAATTCTTGTGGTAGGAGAACGGTGGCCAGACTGCTTTTGCCCATTACAGGTTCCCCTAAACCCTGATTTTCTTTTAGTTCGACGAGGCTAAGACATTTTATGTTATAGGAAACACGACGAACGTCATATTTCACGATATCTCAAGTTTTTACTTTGAGACAAATTTATAATATTAAAATTAAATAGAATAAAACATTTAACAAAATTGAATTACATTAAAGACTGAATAAATTTTGTAAGCAATTCTTAAGTAATTTTGTTGATATCTTAAAATAGTAAGTAATAATACGTCCATTAATTTTAATCGATATCAATGGAAAAGTATTAAAATACGATTAAATTGCAAAATTTAATTTAATAAAATTAATTTTATTTTATTTAATTCAAGTACTTGTTTATGGAACATTCTTAAAGATATGAATTTAAATAGATTTGAAACGACTTACTGATTAATAATTAGTAATTTAATAACAAAATGTTTAGAACATTTAACATAATTAATATATATTTAATACAATATATTTTTTAATACGATATTTTATAATTAATGTATA
>NW_016914676.1:140497-186743 GCF_001483705.2 Eufriesea mexicana
TGTATATTTAATATAATATAATAATATAATTGTAATATTTATTCTCATTTATTTCATAATATTAAGTAAAATATTTTTTTCCTAAAATAGTTACATTGTCATAAACAATTGTACGCGTATTAAAAACGGTTTAGTATTAATTTTTTTTATATAGTCTGGCAAAATATACGGATGGAAAGTGCGTCTTTTATGAGATACCTATATTACATAGGCTTTTATATTTTCCAACATACATTAGTTTTATTTTTCCTTTGAATGAATACACTTCAGTATTATCAAGGTTATTTCCTCTTTTTCAAACGAAGTTACTTGTATGTCTTTATTGGACTTTTCCTGGCATTACAAGCGATTTTCTAGTAAAGAATTATTTCTTATATATCTTCATTATTGTAACGAACATTTTGTAATGTAAATAATTGCTTATCTTTAATTAAAGAACAATTTGATAAAAAGTGATATAATAAAGTGATATTTACTCATGCATATAACAATAAATTAAATAAGTCTGTAGCTCTCAATTATTATGTATCGTCGCTTTTTATAGTTATATAAAAATGTAACTATGAAAGGATACAGTTATATATCCTTTTCATAGTAAGGATTTCATAATAAACAGGATTGAAAGTCGTTTTTTAATTTTCGTGCGGAGAATTTCTTAATTTTAAAAATGTTAAAAGTTGTAAAAAGAATTTTACAAAATAAATATATCGAATAGACTATATATACGTCTATTTACGTTGCTCTCTTATAAATATGTTAAATACATTTTACAACTTATAGGATGAAACATCATTTAATAACACGAGATTACACTTTATATTCGTACATATATGTACATCTGAACAGAATTGGTAAACACCGTAACGTTACTTATGCTATGCATGTATTAGACTGGACAGTCTATGTCCTTTTTATACCTACGATTTACTCTGTGGATAATCACTTACTTTGTAGAAAGATATATTTTGGTGTGAAATAAAACTGAAATAGCATTGAGTCAATAACGAAAATTTCATAGAAATGTTAATGTATTTTGAAATTGTGGATCATTAGAATTAAAATAGTACTTCACTCATTCAACAATTAAATAAAATATAAGCTAAAAATCTTGATTGAGCAGACTATATGCGATATAGGACTTACATAAGTAAGAAATTATTTCTGAAAATATTTTAAGTACACTAGTTATAGAATATGATAATATATTTTTAGATAAACAAATTAAAATTTTTTGTATATAAAAATTGGCAGGTCGGAGTTCAAGAAATATGAAAGTCTGTTGTAAAATAAGGAATGATTATATTAGAATGTATTACTCTTGCACGATTACGTCGGATGTAATAGAAAGTGTGCAACAGTGCGTGCTTGATAGACTTCAACATTGAGCTAATAGCGATGATCATTGAACATTTTCTCCTAGCTATTAGTTAATAATCGGAAACCATGTGCTTATCTGAAACAAGATCATTGAGATGAAGTTAGGTTCTTAGATATAAGTATTCTAGATAGTAAAAGTAGAAAATATGAAATAAATTTTAAAATGACATCTGATATTTCCTATTAATAGAAATAATCTGTACAAATTTAAACGGGATGTTGCGTTTGTATTGCTATCATTAAATATTTTTTTCGACTGTAATTTTTTCATAAATATTCTATAAACATTTGGTGCTAAAAACAGTATAATCCTCGCATATAACGGTATGCATTTCTTTGTGGCAACTAGGGCATATTAACTGGTTTTGCTGTAGTTCCTTGTTCTTATGAAACTTCTTGGTGACCGCAATTTCATTGGTATTTTGACGAACACAGATGCAATCTAAGGCGAGGGGATTTTAATTAAATACACGTTTCACTGTGTATCTTATTCGATATACATAAAATTATATAAATCTAAGAAAACAAACGAAAATTGTTTCTAAGGTAACAGTAAAAGGAATTTCTGTATTTTGTTTGAAGTTTATGCAAATATAGCAAAAATAAAAATTTTATTTTTTCAAAAATGATAATTTTAATTCTTACGGTTATTTGAGAAAAATAATAATCATAAAAATTAGATATTTATTTGTAATAGATAATGTGTTTAAAATTTAAATAAAAATTGAAATTAATTGTGATTAACTAATTAATGTGTGTTGCAATGTGTTACATTAAACTCATCCTTAGGGTTATTATTAGCATTATTATTTTAAAACGACAAATTAAATTGTGTTTAAGAAGATATAAAATGATAATCCTATGCCTTAAATGACTTTCTAATTTTATAAACAAGTAGATAATTGTTAGCAATTAAATTTAAAATAAAAAAAATTAAAACGAAAATAATAAATAAAAATAAAGAAAATGGTTATATGAATTTTTATTCCATTATGGATATTTTGTATTACGATTTCAAGAAACTAACAGTAGATTTTAATAGATTATATATACTGCATTGTATAAAAGGATTATTCTTCATTGGAAATATATTATTCAAATCAGAATATTTAAGTGACTGGGGTCGTGACACTTTTACGCAATAATGCCCGAAATTTTCAATTTTAATTCATGAATCAACATAAAGCATGTAGTTTGTGTATAAACTTACAGTTGATGACATGTATAGAAGCATTCTTCATGACAATGTCATTAATATGGAAAATATAAATTTAAAGAAAGTATAAAATATTCCAAGTATTTTGAATATACATGGTATATATTATTGTAAATACCGCAATTATAAAGTTTAAAAATTTTTTGTAAATGAAAAAAAATTTATTTAAATATATTATAGACAACTAGAAATGACTGTCAAATATAATATTAGAATATAATTATAAATTCATATTAATTATTTAACTGTTATTTACATCATAGGTAAATTGTAATTTATTAGTAACTTATCGATATTAGTTAATGTTGATACGTGTTGATATTTGTATCTAACGTCGATGTAGTAGAGATTGATAATTCATCGATTAAAAAATTTCATTTTAATATATAAACTTATTATTTTAGCATAAATAAATTCGTTAATCAAATAAAAATTTTGTTAACGTATTAATTATTTAAATATTTGTTTATATAAATTGTTTATTTATTAAAGATCAAATATTTTAAAAGGTGAACTATTTTAACGTATAATACTATTAGTGTATTTGTTTCGTAATATATTATACTTATTTTATATTTTACCTGATTTTTAAATAACGTTTATTAATCTTTTCTTTAATTAAAAATTTTTAAAATTTGTATAGATTGAGTTGTATACTTGAAAGGGAAAAATTGCTTTTTTTAAATTTCTGTATTTATAATAAGATACAATTATAATTATCACGTTTGAACTATTAATTATTATACTTTTATGGAATTTATAAATTATATATATTAATATTTATGTTTTATACATAAAAAATATATACAATTTGGAGAATAACAAAAGGTATAAATAATAACTGATAATGTGTAAAATCAGAAAGCAAATGTAGGGAATAAGGAATTAAATTATCTATAAAAAAGTTGATTGTAAAGAAAGTAAATGATGGAAGTTAAAGGTTAAGTGCTGTGTAAGGTATAAACCATTTTAGTTAAATATCGTTTTAAAGATAGAGTAAAGGAAAATATTAACAAAGTGTATAAAGTAGGTAGGAATGGAAAATACCTTTAAGAATTTCTCCTTTGAGATTAACTACCGGTTTAAGGATGTTTATCGAGCAATGCTAAGGAGCTTCAACATTTTGCCACATGGTAGCAGTAATGTAGAGTTATTGATTAAGTTCCGTCACTGAGGGTGATCACGAATTGTTAGTCCTCCTTATTTTTTACATTTTCACTTATAAATATATATTTTAATACGTATTTTATATACGGTACAACGTTTTAAAGACTGAAAAAGTGTATTTAATATATGTTCAGTGTATATACCATCAACTACGCGACTAAAAAGAGTTTTACAGAAATGTGTTTTAGCTTCCTATCAAGCTGTTAATCAAAGACATAAATATTTTTTTGGGGTGAGTAAAGTCTTTAGCAAGCTAAACTATGAATTGAAGTTTAAAATAATGAGTTACTCATTATTATTCAATAGTTACTTATTTAAAGAATAATTTTATTCCGTTAGCGATATCTTATGTATTTAAGTCATATGTAAGACAAAATATAATTTTCATAATAAATATTCTAATCTTGATCTATAGTAATTATAAATAATGTTTAAATTAATACAAAAAATTGGTAATTACGAAATTAATGACAAAAAATTGATTTACATAAGTAGAATGTAAAAATACAATCTCTAACAAATTTTATTAAATTTAAAAAAACAGTCAATTTTATTATATGAAGAATGTTATATTATTTTAATTTGTTGTAATGTTTTATATATACATTTTATATATTTGTTGTAATATTTGATACCATATTATATTGGCGAAGATAAGATTATCATATAATTTTAAATGTAAATAACGTTTTAAATTTCAAACTGATAAAATATAATTGTAGTAACAAGGAGAAAGCTACTATTGTTTTCAAAAATACTTTAGTATTTTTTATTAATATTTTATTCGTATTTTTTTAAATATCAATAATTTAGTATTCTAAATTTATGGATATTTTTTTATAAAATATTGGTTCTTATATTTAATTACATCTGCTATAAATTAAAACATTCGATAGTATATTAGAAAGCATTTCATTTTGCTTGAGCTATTAATACAATTTAATATTAAAGGTTCTTACAGTAATTTGATAAACAATCTTTTTTGTGAAATTGTTTTTACCGATTATCGGTACGCTAATCTTGCAAAAAATTTCTTTATAATGTAGCATTCATATCGTAAATAGATTGAAATATCACTAAGGAGACAATCATAACAGAAAAGATTCATATACATAAATCTCTATACGGTAATTCTCATTCGAAACATAATTATATTATGTATAAAAAATAAAACATTTACTCTGCTGAAAAACGTGTTAGTATTGAACAGAAAAGTATGTTTTAACATGCACTAGTGGATTTAGTGCAGCATGCTTATAATTTAATTTTATTTAAAATCAATACATGCTACTATAAATTTATTAAAAAATTTGTTATAAAAATGTTTCTAAATTTTGTTTTTTCTAGAATAAAATAATATTGATATTCCAAATTTATGATATTTTATAATATTCAAAATATTTATGAAAGAAAAGTAAACTAACATTTAAGAAATAAAAAATTAATATAAAAATAAGTTAAAAATTAATGTTTCGTATAAAAATGGTTATTAACATGTTTATTACATAATTTTTATAATAAAAATAAACAGAAAATAAGTCATTCTTCAAAAAAGAAACTCACTTTGCAATATTTAAAAATGAAATTTGGAACGTATAAAAGAAAATCTAGAAAATTATATTACTTTCAGTTACTTTGTACCTCTGATGATATTACTTTTAGTTACTCCGAGAGAAACTTTAAGAGAAAGTAGAAAGTATAGAAACTTTAGTAGATATGTAAAGTAATATTAAAAAAGAAAAACAAGATATTTACTCATCCTTTGTACATATCTTCATATACAAGAACTAATGTGATGTAATTAGTTAATGAATATATTTGTTTGATTTGGTAATATACAAAAGTCGTTATATTTATATTTATGTCCTTAAAAACATTATATACAACACTATATTTTAATATTAGCAGAGTCATAAATAATAAATAAGTATTAGAAAAATTAATATCTTCTGCATAATTAATATTGTGTAACATTATTTTAAATATTATGCTCTCACAATTTGCAATTAAAATTTGTAATATTATTATAATATTACAATTAAAGTCATTCTTGCTACTAAAAATATAGAAAATATGTCTTTTTATGTTACAATTAAGGTTATATAATTTATTAAAATATGCTAATAAATTCAAAATCTCTATGTTAGTTATTCGGTTTATATACGAAGTATATGATTAATGCCTTCATTAAAGTGATGTTACAATACACGTGCCTTTATTCCTTCTATATTCATTTATATATAATGAGTGCACATATACTATTATCTTTTACCTGTTTCTCACTTCTCGTATTACTAATATTACTCCAGATAAATAGAGAGTATACTAAAATAAATTTATCCTTTAATATCGAAGAAGATACTTAGAAAGCTTTCACGTTTTATACAAATTAAAATAAATCCTTAAAACTTTTTATTTCTTTTTTCTTGTTTATTTCATTTATTTTTATTTCACCTCGTGAACGTTCAATTTCTACGATTAGAACAGATTGAAAACATGTTCTTTGTTCATTCTTCTCATATCTTCTTCCTTTCGTTCTTCATAAACTTCTTTTTTTAATGGGAAAAATTGTTGAATACCAATAATGTGATTTATTTCCAATATTGAAAACAGTTTTTGCTGTTCAGCCGGTTCAAAGTGTAAATTTACAACTGTTTGACTTAATAAAAATCTTGTATGAAAAAAGCAATTCAAGGTATTATATATATACAAATTAGACAATTAAGGTTACAAATAAGACATTAGACTCAACGAAACAATAAATGACTTAGACTAATTATTTTTATTTTCCATTAACAATTTTTTATTTTCCATTTTTGTGTATAGTTACATACCTGTATGCAATAATTCCCAACGGAATACGTTCAAACTTACAATTAGGAGACCACTTTGCTCCAGATTATTCAGGACAGCCTCCCGTATACTATTCGCGATATACTTGATACTTCGGGTTACATGATACTACATAAGAACATTCAACATCTATCATATATTTACATTACTTTTAGTAAGTTTGATTAAATCTACGAAAAATGCCCCCCTTTTATAATATAAATCGATAAAACAATTATGAGACATCATACTATGACATTTAGGTATTACTTAAAATTTTGCAAGAAATTTTTTTAAATTAAGAGGATGACGTGTTTCATTATTCCAGTATACTGCGTGGTTCATAAAAACAAATTTAATATTTATTAAACGTTTGCGAAACTGAATTAGTAGGTACGCAAAGTAGTATTGTAACAAAAATTCACTATAAATAGTCTTCAAAGATGCTTGAAATAAAAATAAGTAATATAATTTAAAGAAACGAATGATGAGTAAGCCACGTCTGTATGTGCCATTATAATTAAATTAAAAAAAAAATACTTTTACGAAATTAATATTTAAATAATAATATTGAAAAAGATTATAGTGTATATACAAGAATATGAAAAACAGCGTATATGCGGAAATATGTTATATACCATAATGTTTGAAAGTGCAAATATCTATTTCTTATGTGGATAGTAACGTCATAAATTCTGTTCTTAGATAATTATAATTTCATTGAACTGATATTGGATGTAAATTAATTTAGTGCTCCTACATGGCACGATTTTAATTATTAGTTTTCTATCTTATGATAATTTAAAAAAAATGTCATTGGTATTTTCTCAATTTGGTATAACTTAGGTATTGCAATTTGTTCTTATCTGAATTAAAGAAGTTATTAGAATTATAAAGCACTTTTTAATCTTAAGTGGAAATACCTGTCACCTTCGATGTATTTTTCAGACTTTAAACCGATTAATTACTTATTTCATTCATTATTTCATTCCATTGTTTATATTATTCCAAAAATTAAAAGTTCATCGTATCGAAACCGCTACTATAATATTTTCCTTTTGCAATGAAATCCGACATTTAGTCGGAAAGTGGGCTAAAAGTGAAAAAAATAATAGAGAGTATTTAATGACTTAATTTAATCCAAACGATTAAATTTACATTACATGACCTGTAGATAAAATTTGAATTTTGGTTAAAACACAAAACTGAATTAATCGACATACTTAATATATTATAAAATAAAAATATCTTTTGATCCGTTTTATCTTTTTCAATCTTTTTTGTAATATTGCAATGAAAAAATTATTAAACATAAAACTATGCGAAGTAACCATCTTTTATTTGCACACACTTATTTAAACGACCTGGCCAGTCTAGTGTTGCTGCACGTGTGCATATGTAACTCCCGCAGGTATTATAAAGTGCTGTTACCTTTACCGAAGTCGAGACCTTCGATGTCTCGATATCTAATCGAGAAATTGATCATCTAACCAATAAATCAACAATGAGCCACTGATTGTCAAAATGTTATACAATAGAATCGTTTTATTTTAAGAAGACTTACGGCGCGACTGTTTATGTACACAATATCCTTCAGTTTTCCTCTTAGTGTTATTAAGTTCATGGATGATGATACGTATGCATCTAGAATATATAAAAACGCGTGGTATACGTCACGTGATGTATATTTACCGCGCTTGTTGCAGGACGTAGAAAAGGGTGAACTTCGTTCAAACGTCGCAGGCCTCTCGCCGTCGAACTGTTCACGGCCGGCGTCTTCGTCGCGGACGTCGACGTCGGCCGAGAGCAGGGTCGAGCTCGAGGATAAACTAAGGAACAGCAGCAGCAGGTCAAATGTGTCGAGCGTCGCGGTGGAAGTGGAAATCGGAACAGCGAACAATGAACCAATAGGTACGCCGAATGTAGAGGAGAATGGAATGGGAGACGCGACTGTACAGTTCGACGAACATTATATGCGTTTATGCGTGTGTTGTGTGCAGGAGTGGGGACAGAGGCGATCACGACGACAACAACGCCAAAGACGAGGACGCGCACGGAAAGAGGAACGGAAAGGAGCGCAGCCAGCCGGTGGAAGGCAGTCGGCCGCCTGCTTCGCCGCTTGGCATTCATCATGTTTCTGATATCGAGTTTGGTTGCCTGTTTGGCTCTGCTGGCCATATACGCAGGCTCCATTTTCCTCGTGCAGCTACTGGCCGTGGTTCTTGTCGCGTATTTAGTCTCCGGAGGACGTTTCCGATGGTTCTACGTTGCCCTGAAAACTGCACCCAGAGACATTGTGTGAGTACACATTTCTCTTCATCCGACTTATCCTTATCCTTCGACAACGCACAAATCGATGTTTTGAACTTTGATTCGTTCTAAATTCGATCGATGAAACCAGAAACTGGGTCAGTCTTTGACTTTCCAAGCTGGTCTTCTCGCACGGCCAGGCGAGTTTCTCCATATTTCTTTCAAATCTTGCAAATAGTTCGCGGTAGTTGGCGTATTATCGGCCGTGTTTATAACGGTTAAGCACGTGAAGTTGTTTTGGTAATGCAATTTCGTTTTCGAGAACGTCAAAAATTATTAAGTGATTGTCGATGAAATATTTGTTATATTGAAATGACTAGCAGTATGTAAAATTAACGATACGAAGTGCATTGTGTGATTTACATACATTATTAAATAGCAACGCCAAGAAAGTTCGTAAGATATTAGTTACCATATTTGAACGTGGTATCTTGTTGCTATAGTTGCAATAAATAACTGTACATTTCACAAATCTACATCCGTTTCCGCGGTTAAGGAATATGAATATATAATACTGTCCTGAAAATATTGGTTTATCATTTGTAAAACAAAAAATATGAAATATGCCAAAAAATAGGAAAAAAAAATCTTTGTGAATCGTAAACGAATCACAATTTTCGTGTGACAAACGACACGTGTATCAAATACTTTCGACCTTTGAGAGGTAATGTTTATATTACTCTCATAAAATAATTGTTCAATTTTCATCAATATAATCTATTAGGGAAGTGAACTGTATGGTGATTGAAACTTATATCCCTCGCTCGTAACTAACAATTGTTTTAACAATAAATAATGATCCTATAACTCTAATAAAAATGACAAGGTTACAAAATATGCTTCCCTTTAAGAATTGCTTGACCCCAAAATTTATAAATATTACAAATATCAACAAATGTAAGAAAATTTTAAATTTTCTTCTTTTTCTTGTAAATTAATATACACTCCATTTACGTCGATAAAGTAGATATCGGGATATTTAAGAACGTCATATCCCCTTGAAATATTTAATCTTTCCTTAGAAAGAAAAAATATTCATTTATGTTTTCATTTATATTTTACATTAAGTGTACAATGATTTATGAAATGATTTATGAATTTCAACGATGAAAATTTAACTTTAATCTGCATTGTGAAAGAGCTACAAAGGAAATTGATTTTTAAAGTGACATATTTAGCTATCACAATCGTTGCACAATAATGTCATTTAAATGATGTGTGCATCAAAATAAGCAACCTTTAATGTACGAGATAATAAATGCACGTTGTGACATAATAGATGCACGTTGTGACATATGCATAAACAGTTGGTCGAAGAATTCTTATTCACTAACCGCAAAGAAGCTCGAGTACATTTTTAAGTATAATTATCAGTGCATACATTAACTATACGAGCTTTTTTCTTGGAGATGGGGGGAGGGGAGAATCTCATAATTCTTCATAATTCGCGCCTTTTTCTGTTATATTTAATGTTTAATTCCTACTGCTTCTTCATATGCTTGGAGCATCGATAATCTGACACTTATCAATGATTATATTTTCTTTTTATAATGGCAGGCATGCATTTAAATTAGATTTTGGAATAGATGTGTGTGACACATGACATAGACATGGATGTGTGTGAAAAATAGAAGTAATTATTTTAGTATCATATATATAAAAATATAAAAATATAATAGAAATAAAATATACGTAGTAAAATAAAGTAAAAAATGTATAAAATATATTTACCTTAAATACATTTAAATAAAATACATTATAAAATATATATAATTTGAAATAGATTAACAAATTAAAAATTTGTAATTATTTAAAATTACATAATAAATATTATGCATGTTATTTAATTACTTATGTATAAGATATATCATATTAAGTTTGGTATTTTCCTTTTTTTTATATAAATTAATTGTCATCGCGTCAAGTTTTCTTTCGTCATATAAAATTTTATCCAATGAGTCGTACAACACAATGGCGGATACATTGTGGACAAACCTTAACTTCGTATTTTTTTGTTGCTTTGTTGCAGCTAAAAATACGCATGAACTTATGGATTGACCTGATACGCTACGTATTAAATTCGGTTTGTGTTGTTATAGTTATGTATATTACTATTTCAAAAATTTCGGTATTTTATATTAATAACAAAAGAAAAGTCGCTAAATTAATTATTTACACATTTACCTATTCCCCTAAATGAACTATAAGTTAGTATAATGTGAAAATACATTAACACTTTAGTTACAGGTTCAAAGCAAAATTGTTACATAATCATATATATAAAAACAATGCACGTCATTAATGTTTTCCAACATATTTACCAAACGATATTATCCTTTTATTTTATCTTAATATTCAAGGTATTTCGACTTTCGTATTCCTCTTCAAAATATTTTGGATTAAGAAAGAACTATTTATAACAAATATTCTTCTGTAGAAAAATGCGGTATTCCAAGAGATTTTGTTGTTTTTCTTTATCGTAATGCCAAAGGTATTTCTACTTTTACATTCCTCTTTAAAATATTTCAAGTTATAGAAGAAACGATTTCTAAAAAGTATTCTGTAATAAAGAAATATTCACTTTAAACAATTATAGTATTGCAAGAATTTCGATTATTCTTGTTACTTTCGTTTTATTTTTATTATAATTATTTTTTATTTTATTATAATTTTAATTACATATATTTAACACATACACACATATATATTTATTTATAATATTAATTGAAATTATTAATAAAATTATGTGTACTTTATATTTATGTTAATGCACGAAATATACACTTTTGTATTGTAAGTGTAACAAATCACTTAGTAACGAGTGTCGATATACTTTCTTTGAACTATAAACACACAATGATCATAGTAAAATTGAACGTAATACTATTACGTACATAGTTATATATTTTGCCGGTTAAATGCACGTTATCAGAAAGGTAGCTTGCGTTAATGTCTCCTTGCCTTCTTATATCGTGCAATGACGTAGCAAAGTTGACTACATTTATACTGTGCATCGTAAATCAGTGATTTTATTTTGCCTCATTGGATTGAAAAAAATAGAAGGAAATTGATTACAATTGATAATAAATTTAGAATGATAAGGTTGCAATTACGGACATTTGACACGATAATTTGTGAAATATTTACTAACTTCTTTTTTAATTCTTTGAGCTTTTTCAAATACGTACGACTAAAATTCTATTTGTCAATAACTTTTATAATAAATCATAGAAAAATTAAAATAAAAATTTTAATTTTAAAGAACCTAACAAAAAAGACACTTATTCATAGAATACCAAATGTATACAACAGAATATTTTCAATTAAAACAAAAGATTGAAAACAAATACACAAATAAAATTAAAATGATAAGTAATATTATCCTCAATAATTTAATACGAAATTTTAACTTGAAGTTTCATGAATAACATTGTAATCTTAATCGAAAACGTTACTTTTTTAAAGTCATCATTAGAATACAACAATACAGTACACAATTCCAATACACAATTTTATGTACCATCTGAAATATGCTATCTATTTTTCCAATTAAACACGATTATTATTCCCATATACATTTCTAACAAGTAATGATATATCGAATCAAGATTACTTTTTTAAATTATTAATGCATTTGAATTTTGCTGTCTCATACTCGATAATATAAAAAAGCTAACATATATTATCTACAAGTACAAATCGACTAAAATCTTAACAACGATATATATATTGATATAAATTTTTAATACTCCTCAATCTGCATATATAAAAAATTATTTTTAATCAAAATTTCACGAAAGAATTATCCTGAAATATTCTAAAATACCATAATATTTTATAAATAATTATACATATAATGTACTACATAGTGTGTATAATTACATTATCATATAACATTTATATTATTTCAGATAATTTTCATGGATATTCTGTGATAGCTTTTATCTAGAATCGCAATCGTATATCACCACTGATAAATAATTTTCGATTAGATCGTTGGGAATGATTGATTTTTATCTAAGGAAAATATTACTGGTGACTTGGATCACAACCTAAGTGCAACATATCGTGGGATGTGGTTTTATATTATTACGTAAAAGTAGTATTATTTACGAAGACTTGTGATAAGATTGATCTTGCTTCTGTTACCTGGATCTCTTTCTGCGGTGTAATTTAGTGGCTTCCTGTTCATGTATAAGGTACTTTATTTGTTTATCATATTTTAATCGAATTTTTAAAAATAATAGTCCCATGTAAGAAAGTATCTCGTATCCAAATATAAGTCCCATGAGCTTATGTTCTGAATGCAACACGTGAATATTAATTACCGATAAGAACACTTGATACGGAAATGTGTTTTTACAACATTTGATACCTTGTAGAAATCATATCAGCACTAGAAGAGAAAGCATAAGAAAGTGATAAGTTACTCGATGATGAGCTGCCTCTTTTCGTAAATTCCTGGAATTTTTCTAGGAATACCGTGGTTAAAAATAAGATAATTTCATTATATGATACCTAGAATTTTAACCTGTGAATTTATTAAGGTTACCTTGTTAATTTATTTGCTATGTTAATCTTAGATTTGTGTTTTAATTTTAAATTATGTTTTGAACTATCCATCATTTTTGTATTTCTAATTAGTGAAAATGTACAGCTGATTTTGACAAAATTGATATTGATTTTTATATACCTATTTATTGATACCTATTTTATCCAGGTACACAGTACATTTATAGTTTTATTATTAATTACAAACAGAAAGATAAATTTCATAAATTGTAATAAAATAGAAATTATAATATAAATTATATGAACATAAATTGCAATTATACACATTTACAAGTATATATATATGGTTATATATTTTTATACGTATATTTGATGTAGAAATTATAAATTTTTTATTGTCTTTGCAAATGAAATACATGAAGAGAAAATAAATAAATGTTTCATTATATCTTTTTAAATAATTTGATGATTTATGGCTAAAAAATTTAAGCTTTAAATTAATATTCAAAATTTACGGGAAATTTCCGATTTAAAAGATCTATTATCTCTTACTGTGGTACGCAATATAAGCCTTTTTTTAAAGCCCGTGAAAGCGTTTATAGAGACGAGTTCAACGACACGTGACACAACGTCATTCAAGGTCATTCAAGATTAACCCTTCAGCGACAAGCGACGTATATACATGTATATATTGTCTATATACATAGTACGCGGCCCGATTTCTTCACGCATTACCATTAAACGTAATATGCGTCATGTAACAATTCCGTTTATGCCTATTTTTGCAAATAATTCTTCCGCTTATCTAATTACAATTTACAATAGTTTTCTTAAGACATTGTCTCCGAAACTTTTCTGCCAATAATTTATATTTCAAAATAAATACTTTTCATATTTATACATGACATGTCTACGTATAATTTTTGGAATATAATTTTACATATTGAGATATTGATAAATATTTTATAAATTAAATATTATAGGAGTCTACGTATAAGTTTAGGAGTAATATATCTTAAACCATTTTATGTACATATGCTATTGTACTGTATGTTATACAATTTGTTGATTCATACAGAAAATTAATGTGATAAAATGATGTGATAGCTATGATAAACTTGTTACAAACGTGTTCTATCATCAGGAACAGTTCAGATTTGCTTCACAATTTAAAGTTCAACATAAATATCTGTCATAAATATTAGTTACTGGTTTTCATTTTCCAAGAAACGTAATAAGATGTTTTTCTATCCTTTTCTTTACTATACTAATCATTTAGTGTACCTACTAATCATTTAGATTGCCTCCTTGAAGCACTAGATGCTAACACTGAATTATAATACTCAATGTTAGACCTTGTCTTAAAATTTAAAATAAATTTTTAATATCTAAGGTATGAATCGATTATAAAATTAAAATTTTTACAAAATATTATTAAATTTATGAACTTTTTAAATACTTTCTTAAAAATAACGAATATGTTAAAAAGGTATTGAAATGCATCAGAAAATATTGAAAATAAATTAAATAGAATTTAACGGAAGGAATATTTATACGTTTAAAAGTGTTTTCTAAGTAATATTCACAATTATGTAAATGAAGATGAACGTCATTTGGTTCAATTTATTCAGTTACTAGTTTATGTATTACGATCACGGTAAAGTTATATATACGCGAGAATAATCACAATTTTTTAAATAGATACTATTAGTTCATCACGTATACATGCATCTACATCGTACGTGCAATTATGTAAAATATAGTGTTAATCAGCAGTGAATAATTTAAAACAACGTGCGTAGCATACGTACAGTTTTCTCTCATTGCTCTAACTGGTCCATTGAACCAACTAAGCATTTAAGTTTCCTTTAAGATGCGCTCAGATTTGATTTGGCCAACAATTCGATCATCTCTGCAGATCTTAAATATGTTAATAATTCCCATAATAATTGTAATATTTATCGCTATTTTTCCCTATTTGCTTTACTCAAACAAGAAGTTTTAACTTGTGAAATAATACAAGTAAAAAACAATTATTGATTCAGATAAATATTTACTACATAATTACTAAATATTTCTCGATAATCTGCATGAGATTGCAATTTTATTATCTTCCTTCGCTTTCTTTTTTTTTCATCAGAGTTCGTATATTTCAAGTTTAACAAAACGAAGTAGAAAATTAAGCTGAAAACCAGCAATTTTGTAACTTAAGGCAATATTTGTTCTTTATTGTACATAGTTAGGTGAATAATGTTACGTAATATATGTACCTTCTGTCTAACAAGAAGCGAATTTGCTAACCACTTTCTTTAATCTGTTTGTGTAAAGTTTTAATGTATTTAATACGATAATATTACGTACTTAGGCAATAAGTCATTTCTAGTGATTAACTAATATTCGAGCAATTAATTATAGAAGTATTAAATTGCGACGCCAATAAAAGGCAGAAATATACGTGTAAATTTATTTTGACATGCCTTTTAATTTATAATTTGAGTGTATAATTAACTAATTCGTTTGAATGCTTGAAATTTTGCTGTCTTTTTCTCACAAATTATCTTTTTGCACGATTCGAACCATTTGCAAAGAAAATATTGTTTCTGCGAAGATTATACAAATAAACACCGACAAACGTGATATTTCATTCTTTTCACTTCCGGAGTACATTTCACTTCCTTGAAACGAAATCGTTTGTTCGAAAGTTTTATAAAATTTGCTTAAGTACCGAATAAAATTGATCACTCGATTTTAAGAAGACGTGACTTATTTTGAAACGTTTTATACTTACGTTTACATTGTACAAAAGTAGAAGAATCCAAGAAGGCAAATATTATGAAACAAATGTATTTTCGAAGTGTTTGTTATTGTTGCATGTTGGCCAGTAAACACGGATAAATTTTGAGTTGTGACTTTTTTCTAATTATGTTTAATTATATATTATATTTTAATGAATTTTCAATTATAGTTTAACATGAATATCTTATTTTTTTTTTTTTTTTTTTAGAGCTATTTCACGATATGCGAAAGTTCTTTGGACCATCCGCAGTCACGAGAAGAAAAACAGAGGCGTTGCTGATGTATTTCGACAATATGTTAATCGACATCCCAATAAAGTTTGTTTCATTTCCGAAGATCAAGAATGGACGTTCCAACAGGTAAAATGGATAACTAAAATTTTTTAATATGTTTCATCGAAGAAAAGCTGAAAAGTATCTGTTGATTTAATACTATATCTAGATGGATGTATGAAAAAATGAAAAAAAAAGCAACATTACAAAAGGAAAGAAATGAAATGAGAAGAAATATTGGTAAATTGATTATACGTACATATATTAAAAGAAAAATCGCAGTCAAGTAAATCAGCAATAAGTTCTTTTAATTATCATTCGAAAATTTTCCGACTGTAAATATGCTGTAAATATATCCATTTTTATTTAATGAATGTTCCAAAAGATATTTCATGAAACTTAAAAATATTTGTCAATTTAAATTTCGTTTATTCTGGCCTTCTATTATGGTCTAATTTTTTAAATCACCTTTCTTAATTTTTATCCCTTTTGTGGTTGTGATTATATTTTAAGCCTATCTATTCCTATCCAATTAACGCCTCAACTGATGAAGTTTATTAAAATATTCGACCATATTTTGTCAAAGGAAAATTTGAGAGTACTTGTTAACTTCAATTTCGGTCGTTCAAATTTTTTTTTAATGATTCATCTTTCCCTTTTTACATATTTTTTACAATTTTTATTATATTTTCTGATTGTAAATCTATTAATTTCTATTCATTATATTCTATTATTCCCTGGTAATCATCTTATCTAAAATACAATTACTTATAAATTTGTTTCCGCGTTACAAAAATAATAATGATAATAATAATAATGCAAAATCAACGTTAACTTTATTTTTCATTTCACTTAGAGCATACTTATTTAACAAAATATTTAATTTAACGATGAAATTACACAATATGGTTTAGAATTTTAAGAAAATTGATAAAGTTTTTTTTATACCTTGTAAGTAAATTATTGTATCTTATTTGGAAGCATGACTAAACGTATTCATATGACAATAGTGTGTGATAATGTTTCAATATGTATAATATGTAAATTATCATCATGCGATACTACTTTATGAATCGTGATTAATGTTACGTAATTCTTCATTCAGCAATTTTATGTTTCTACAAATATTTACAGTTCTACCACTCGATTATCACTTATAGTTGCTAATTTTCAACCATTTATTTTAATGATGTTTCGAAGAGTTTGCAAATATATTTGAAGATAAGATCATTTGCATTTAATATTTTCGTATAAAAAAAGTGTCAAAAACTTTCATAAAAGTTTGACTCATTCTTTACCTTTTCTTCTTCACTTATATCTGTTAATATTTATTGTTAGATTATACTCTTTTTATTCATTTATTTATTTTTTAATTATAACTAAAACTTATAACTTTAAACCTTAATAAATCTAAAATCCTTTAATCCGCGAGTTGTCGAATGCCTTCTAAAAACTGCTATCTACTAAAATTCATCCCATTTAAAAAGGCAGAATTACCTTAAAATCACATAGACATTCCCATTTATATAGAAATACAATTTTGCTTGTACAACTTGATAATCAGCTTTTGCAAGAAACATGGTCCTTCCATCAGTCAAATCTAAATATAATTGATATTTTTATAATAAACATTATAATAGTGTTTGATAATAAATGTAAGAAAAAGATAAAAATATATAAAGATATACATAAGTCATATTTATGAGATTCAAGTCATAGATTAATAACATTCTTCATACTTTTGTCTTCGTTTACTTATTTTTTTTATTTCTTCTGTATAAATATGTTATTTATTCTAATGAAATTGCAATGAAATATTTTCAGGTGGAGGATTATAGCAATAAAGTTGCTACGATATTCAAAACGCATGGATATCATAAAGGGGATGTGGTCGGCATACTGTTGGAGAATCGGGTGGAATTCGTTCCCCTTTGGCTTGGACTCAGTAAGCTGGGAGTAATAGTACCACTTCTTAATACCAACCTTCGGAAAGCTTCTCTTCTGCATAGTATCAACGTGTCCAAGTGTCAAGCTGTTATTTATGGAGTGGATTTTATTGATGGTAAGTATGAATATGAATTAAAATAAAATTTTTATTTGCTTGAAATTAATTTTTGGTTTTCTATTTAAAGTTTTTATAATTTGTATATATATATATATATATAATTTCTAAAAATCATCAAACATAGTTTAGAATTACACATGGAGCGAATATAATTTTTTTTCAGAAGAAATATTTGAATAGACATACAATATTAATATTGTTTATGAAATTTTTATTTCTTAACTTTTATATCTCTAACTAAAAGCTGCATTGTAATGTACATTACAATCTATAAGAATATAATAATTCAATTATAACGATATAATAATAATTTAACAATAATAATATAATAATAATTCAGTAATAACAATAGTACAATAGTTACAATGCAATACAATAACAGTACAATACAATAATTAAAATATAATATTAGTACAAATTTACGTTTTAATCAAGTTAGAAAACGAAACAGAGTATTCTTGGTATAGTTGTACAAATAAATCACGTTCCTCTCTTTACAATGATGTAATAAAGAATCACGTATTAGTCTTGTAACAAAAAAGTGTAATTTTTAAGCAGATGTGAGTAGTACGTTTATTGCCTAATTAATTCCTTTCTTACCAATAAAACAATGTTTTGTCTGAGACAGTTATTATTCTATCTTACATACTACTACGTTACTCAATTCATCCGTGAAACGATGCAGCATCAATTTAATAAATTAAACGAACGATTATTGTGAAACACTTGGTCATGCGTGCATGCGAACACTACTTAGCCATACACGACATGCACATGGCCAAGTGCATTGTAAATAGGGCATATTATTCGTTAATTATTTATTAATAAATCATGATAGACAGAGGATTCACCAATATTCGGTCACGAATATTACAAAATCATTTATTTATTAATGATTCATAACATATAGAGGATTCACCAATATTTAGTCACGAATATTATAAAATTGTTTACTTATTGATAGTTCGTAGCAGATAAAAAATTTATTACTTAATATCTTTCAATTTCAGATATATAATCGATGGTGATCTTCAAATCCTATATGGTCTAATTATAATATTATGACCCTTACATTATATTAAAATATGTTAAAATTGGAAAATTCTACAATTCATGAAACTGCTGGAGATATATCAATTAAATAAAAAATCAATGAAGTATTATTATTTGCAGAAACAGAAGATATATGGTAATACAAGAAAAACTCTCTAATAGACATCTAATAGATCAATAGTAAATACAAAAAATAATAAACTTCATTATTTTCTATCTTATTTTCATTCATAAATTACAAGTATCAGAAGTGATCAAACTTTTAACTTTCAATTTAGAGTCAAACTGTATGAGCTTAGACTATCAAAGTTTGATTGATACATTAAGAAATGATTGAAATAAATTTTTTCAATCATAATCAGTCAATTTTATACAATTCTTAAAAGCATTACAAAAACTTTACTTAGTTATTATTATATATTATATATTGGTTATAATTTGCATTTGAAGTATAACTCGTCATATATACAATTAATCAATCAATTTTTATCAGTATTGAGGTTAATTTTTTCAATTCTATGTTAACGATAACTGTAAACTTGCATGATATGTGACCCCTTGGTACATAAATGAAATAATATTTGATTTCTGTTGCGTGTGGGTTCTATAAATGCACAGTGCCGATCATAATGGTTGATGCAATAATAGGAAATAGAATTAACTACCCCAGAATGAAAGAAAATTAGGTGTTCGGTTGCGTGTCGTAGTCGATTCGACTCGAGGTCCATTTTATAAATGATTGCATAACACTAGTAGTTATTACGTTTATCGTTATTGTCATTAAGTTTCAAGTATGCATGTAGAATTATTTATTATTCCTTGCGACATGTAGATGCTAATCGACTTAAGAAAATTCTGATTATTCTTAACTCGTGCTCTTGTTAGTACGGTTAATGATATTCATCGATAGATAATGAAGATACAGTATGGAAATTCCTGGTGGAAATGAAAACAATCAATTATTATGACAGAATATTTGGAAATGATAGGCAAAACATCTAGCGAGTCAAATTTTGTAAAGGGTTAATTCTTATGATTCACTATAACAGCAAATATTTCTTACTTGTTTTTGCAATTAAATATATTTTTATCGCTCTCTTGAATATTTAAAAAATAGTGATTTTTATAACATCAGCCATAGCCTTAGTTTCTTGTGTATTATGTGCATCTAAAGAAATTTTAGATTTAGCACATATCTTTGCATGCTTAACGCTATCGCTATATACATGCTTAAATGAATTAGTTGTCGTTTATTTTTCATTTAATATATTCATTAAAAATATTAATATTTTCTTAAAATATGTACCATACCCCTTTTCATGAAAATATAAAAAGTTTTTAATGTATTTTATCCCAAGTATTCATTCCTCGTGAGGACTAAAATCTAACCAACATACGAAGCTTATATACTTGGATCTAACAGTTTATTTGCTTTTTCAACTATTATCTATAATCTTGTAGAATATGACAGAATTCTTACGATATATTGCTTTTATTATAATTCGATGCGATGAAGCCAAATTACGATAACAAATCACGTTTCAGAGAAAAATAAACTCTAATGTAATGGGTTAAGTAGACTCAAGAAATAAACGTAACTATTTGGTAATTAGAATGTAACTAATCAATAATTAAATAACCTTTAGTATAACTATTTATTAAAACAAATAACTATTCATATAACTATTTAATGCTGATAACATAACTGTTATAGAATCGAAACCTAACTCTTGGAAAATCGGAATTTCGATTTTAATATCATTACAGTCATAAACTACAAACGATTCCGAGTGTCAGCGACGTCAATGTTGCATAGGGTGTTAAAACTAACCGAGAAGAGTAAAAAATATTTAATTAACACAGGACCTAAGGCCTATCCTTTCAATAAAAAATCATCTTTTATTATCTATGAATATTCAATACTATGAGTGAGTTTCTCTACGAAGCATTGTACGTAAATAGAGAAATTGATTCAATACATAAGTGCAAAATCGTGAATAAAATTATTACTGATGTCGATAAGAAATTATTTCAAAAAAATAACTATGATACAAACCTTCTTTGTTACGATAGATATTCGATGCGTCTTCTTTTTGTTGTAATACAAAACTCACATCCGTGTATAATTCTGCCATTATTTATAGATAATGAATAGATTAAGATTTTTAAGTGATCCCGCAAACAGAAATTCAAGGGATTCAAATTAGATGATAATGACAAATCTTGAATTAGTATATTTCTAAACTAATTCGTCTATTAACATTCAATATGTATTGCAAAGAAACTTACTCGTTTTATTGGATATTCGTAGGTAATAAAAGTTGAGTTTTCGTCGAACGCATTGACTTTAGGATGTACGTTAATTAGGCATTTTGTTTTTAGTCGTCTTAAAGAGTACTATAGGCCTTCAATACAACAAACAATAATATTACTTATAAGTTTAAATAAATTTGAATTTATATTGAAATTGGAGAAACGTATAAATATTGGAAAAAATTGATTGAATCTGATGAACTTTTGTTGGAAGTGATTTTTCAAGTAATAAACGTGTTAAAATGTATAATATAATATAAGAAGTGGTAATTGAATTAGTATAGTTAGGATACTAGAGGAAAATTCATATAAGTGTGTAAGATAAAACGAATCGTCTATCATTAGATACATTTTACAACTGAACACACTTTACATACTACTGACAAGAATTATAATTTCTTATTTGCCTAAAAATGACGTAATTTTATGACGTTTATATTTTCCTGCATATTCTTCCTTAAAAGAAAAAAATATATAAAATCTTTATTATATAATACAGGATTATCGTAATGTATTATAATACAGGAAGTTTTTTCTACCGAAAAATATACATTAGAAGATTTAAAGAAAATTAATAATTTAGAAATCATTTAAAAATCGTTAATACTTTTGTTATAAGTTATATGTAACAAAATTTTTATTTAAAATCTCATTTCAAGAATTATCTTACTTATTAAAAATATTATTTTACAATCGCTAAAAATTTGTTTCAGCTATGTCAGATATTATGGGCTCATTGGACTCAAATTTTCCATTGTATAGAATCGGTAATTTACCAGATTCTAAACCATCAAAGTTAAATGATAAAGACTTGATTGCTATCATGGCCGACGTTTCTCCGACTCCACCACTTCTTCAAGAGAAGGGCTGTTACAACGATCAATTATTATACATTTTCACTAGTGGCACAACTGGTCTTCCTAAAGCTGCAGTTATAACAAATTCTAGGTAAAAATCATTATATTTTCTACTAAATATATGCATACATAGATGAGTTAATCTATAATTGTTATGATTAAATTTTATTCCCAAATTTGCTGTCTGTAATTCTAAAAATGTTTGTTAAAAATTCATTCCAAAATAATAATTTGCTGAAAAGTGATTACATCATTATTCGACTATATTAATACCAATATTTTATTTCACTTTAGGTTTATGTTTATGGCAACGGGTATATTTATGATGGCAAAATTTAAAAATTCAGATAGAATCTATACACCATTGCCATTGTATCATACTGCTGGTGGTGCAATGGCCATTGGTGCAGCTCTTCTTCATGGAGCTACAGTTATAATTAGAAAAAAATTTTCTGCTAGTGCTTATTTCACTGAATGCATCAAATATAAGTGTACAGTAAGTTTTTCTTAGCTTTCCAATATTATTATTAAGAAAAAATACATTTAAGTTTAATTGCAATATTTATTAAAAAAATTACTCTTCAAAAGAATAAACATGTAGTAAGAAATGGATCTAATTAATTTTTAGATTGCTCAGTATATCGGGGAAATGTGTAGATATATTTTAGCTGTACCTCCGAAACTGGAAGATAAGCAACACAATGTTAGACTGATGTTTGGAAATGGTTTGAGACCACAGATATGGCCCGAATTCATAGAACGATTTAATATTCCGCAAATTGCGGAATTTTATGGAGCAACAGAAGGAAATGCTAACATCGGTAAGAATCTTTATTACCTATATTGGTCTTTTAATTTACCTTAAAATTTTTAACTATTTTAGCAAATAACGAATTGTTATTCAAATTTTTTTTATATTTGTAACCAATCATTTACTTTTTATAATGAAACATTTAATAAACTGCAATTTTATTTTAAATTTACATATGTTTATATAATTAAAACAAATTTACGAAAAAGTAATTAATACTATATTAATGTCCATTTTATAATGTTAGTATTTGATATTATATTTTAGTAAATATCGATAACACTGTTGGGGCCATTGGTTTTGTGTCTCGAATAATTCCATCAGTTTATCCTATTTCTATTTTAAAAGTTAATAGTGATGGAGAACCAATAAGAAACGCGAAAGGCTTATGTCAGGAATGTGAACCAAGTAAGCATTCTTTCTCAATATAAATTAAAACGTTTATATTACATTTTAAATTCTAATAAAATTATCCTTTCTCTTTTTTTACTTTTAGATGAACCAGGTGTTTTTGTTGGAAAAATTTTACCCAACAATCCATCTAGAGCATTTTTAGGATACGTGGATCAGAAAGCGTCCGAGAAGAAAATTGTTCGTGATGTGTTTACCAAAGGCGATTCAGCATTTATATCTGGTATAAATGTATTTTAATCAAATTTTAAAATGTAAAATTTATTAATCGAAATTAATTAATATTTTTACATTATATTTCTTTGTTCTAATGTTCTTATAATAATATAAAATTATTTCTTTCTTTCCAGGTGATATTTTAATAGCGGATGAATTCGGTAATTTATATTTTAAAGATAGAACAGGTGATACCTTTAGGTGGAAAGGAGAAAATGTATCTACGTCTGAAGTTGAAGCTATTATCAGTAATGTTATTAACTATAGAGATTGCATTGTATATGGAGTCGAGGTAAATAAACTACTAAACATGATATGGACAATCGTTATTCTATTTTGATAAAATATATTTCTATTTAATTTTCTATTAGATTCCAGGTCTTGAAGGCAAAGCTGGAATGGCAGCAATATATGACGAAAAAGCTACGTTAGATATCACTCGATTATCAGTTGATTTAAAGGAGCATTTAGCAACTTACGCAGTACCTAGATTTATTAGGATTTTAACGAAAATTGATCTCACGGGTATTTTTATATACAAATTCTACTAAACTTATTTAATAAAAACCCTCGTAATTTGTTATTTATAAATATTATTTATAAAGAACTCTTATTTTCAATTTCCTTCAAATGGTATTTAAATTATGATAATAAAATATTTAATATTTTTTCTGAATTTTTTCTTTAAGTAATATAATTAATTACTTTTATTACTTTGCAATTTAAATACTTTAAACTTAAATAGTTAGAAATTTGAAAACATCATTTTTCATTATTTCAGGTACATTCAAATTGAAAAAGAAAGATCTTCTAGATGAGGGATATAATCCAAAAAGGATAGAAGATAAATTGTACTATTTAAATGAAAAATTGGGATACCAATTATTAACCACCGAAATTTATGACCAGATTCAACAAGGAAAAATTCGTCTTTAAATTATGTTTTGAAATAAAAACAAAAATCGTGGGAACAATTTTTGCAACTCTTTACATGTACACTATTAAGGTGAAGAGGCTTTACATCTTCATTATGTTGAATCAAAAAATTGCTTTGTACTGAGGTATATTTCAATAGTAATTAAATTATACTTTTATTCTATTATTTTTTAAACATAACTTTTATATGAGTTTATATTTTGTAGAAGTCAACATGATTAATATTTACATATAAAATATGTTGCATCAATATTAGAATGAAAGATTTTTTACTTAAAAATGATGAGCTTCATTTATTTTTTGTAATCCGAATCAATCATGCTTATTTTTATCACATATATTGTAAAGATAGAAACAAATTTTTTTTATTTTAAGGTTCCAAACCTTTTGTTTTTAAAATATACATCTTACAGTACATCCTACATAAAGTAAGTGTTTTTATATGTATTTATGAAAATTAAAATTTTTACTTCAAAGTAAAAAGAACTCGTATTTAAACATTATATAAAGCTTGCATATACCTTGATAAGTTGTAAATTTATACAAGGTACTAAAGTTAAAATTATACGTAGCAAACAGCACAAATAAAATACATATTTTGTAACATAAATTGAATATAATTTTTTAGTTTGGAATTTAGGCACTGTTAAAAATATTATTACAAATGTTGTATATTTGTTTTATAAATTCATAGTAATTGTAAATTAATATATCACACATCATATTAATAACTATAGATGTTGATTGTTAAACCATATAATAGCCCTCGATCGGATATTCAAATTGTCATCATACACATCTTTAAAAGGGCCATTTTCAATTTATCATCCAATAAATAGATTGGCGCTATTTAATAATGATTATATCTCTTATGACAAAAATTTTGTGATCAATTTTAGACTTCATTCCGCTAAAAATTATGCATTTAGATACGATCATTAATTATAACTTATGCAACCATTTTTGTTGCAAACATATTCGTATACTTGCGGTGCAACTTTTTAAAATCAAGCCTTTATATTCCGTCCAAATTTATTAAAACAAATAATATTAGTTAAAATTAGAACCAAATTAGGACCTAAATGATCAACACACTGTTTCCGACTAATTTTAATTATACTAATTATTCTATTTTATTTTTCACAGGATCAAATAATTTGATTTTGATTGATTTTAAATATCAAAAATTAATTTCGTTACTTCCCTTTAGAGGACGACCTTAAGTCATTTTATATTCCTTACTATTACCCGAAAAAATTTCTCGAATATCGATGATCTAATTTCTCGATGTTAAAAATAATATAAATATTTACAAGCATCGTTATTTCCGTCGAAATAATGCTGAATGTTTAATAACAGCATTTATAATTAATTTTTTATTCATTCCATATTTTTTAATACATTTTTAATCTTTTCCAACAGTTCGTATAATTTTTATCTTATAGAAAAATGTAAAGATTTTCTTTTCCTGATCTTAAATCTATCATATTTTTTACTATATACAAATGACGACAATTTCAACATTTTATAACAAAGACAACGAATTATTTAAAAATGACATAAATTAAATGTGTAAAAAATATGTACTTTTTCAAAAATATTCTCAAATTTATTTCTTATTGATCAACCTCTTTCTAACAATTTACTGTAACATTTAATAGATTGTTTTACAATTACTGTGCATTTATAATTTATAAGCAAACATTTGTAAAAATATGTTGTACTGTTGTATCTATATTTTCCTGTATATTGTTATTGTTGTATTATGTAGGTACATATAAGTACGTTATTGTTAATAATATTATTACACCAAAAAATGGCATCTATTATTATAAAATTTCCATAATTAAAATTCGATAAAAATATATATTTACACGACTAATACAAATATTTTAATACATAAACATTCCATTACAATTATTAATATATTACTGTCCGATTATATTTTCTAATTAAAATTTGAAAAATAATAGCTTTTATTTGCAACAATTAGATTAGATACTTTTTACATTAATCCTTATTTATACATTGATTAAATACAATTGCTATAATTTATAATTTTACTACATGCTATGAAATTAATGCTACCAATGTATAACTACTTTAACTATCAGTGAAAAATTGTTATTGGAATTAAAATTGATATTAAATTAATTATTTATTATATAATTGCAAGCTTTGAATTTGTTGAACACAGATTGAATAAAATATCATTCCTTTATTATTATAATCAACTCAAATAATATATTGAATAATAAAATGTCAAATTTAATGTAATCTGACTATTTAAGAAGATAAAATGTTATGTTATATAATTTTTAAATATAATGAAAATGAGCTTGTTATCTATGTACCTAATTTTTTAGTTAAGAAAAATAAAAACGTTTAATATAAAAATCATTAATGTATAAATGAAATAGATATCATTTAAAATGCATAAGAGATTAATAAATTAAAGTAATATATAATATTTTTACAGAATTCAAATTTTATTGTTATAAGTAGATAATAATTTAATATTATGCTTAATAATAAATAGATCATTTTATAATTTACTTTAAAAGTTAAACAATTATATACATATTTTAAAAATGGTGGGAGTATAGTTATGCAGTAAAACAAGAAATAAAAAATATAATTTCATTATAATATAAACCAAATTATTTCGTTTTATGCAAACTTTATTTTACATATTCTAAAAATGAATGTTACCATAAAAACATATTGCATATTGTAAACAGATATATTTTTAATATTTCAAATTTATAGAATAATTTCTTAAACAGGTTATAATTAAGAACTTTATTACTTATATAATACAGTATATTATTATAAGTTCACTGTATAAATCCAAGAATATAACTTTGTTAAGTATATTAAATTTATTTACTCACAAGCATAATTAGATTGTAATACTTTAAATAATATTAGTTTCTTTAATATCTTAATATTTGGTATAATTCTTTGACTTTTAAAAATGTAGTTGTAATAATAACCTTTTTAAATAACTTTCATTCTAACTGCATTTAATTCATTAATCAAATAAAGAAGATATAATAACATCTCTTAAATATTTGATAATAGTAGATATTTATCCAATTTGCCATTTCATATCCAAAGAGGATACAAAAATTGTTATAGAAACTGCAGTTCCTTGTAAAGTATGTTTGTATAATATAATTAGTATCAAAAGTGTTATTACTTTTTCAAATAAAATTTTTCTATAGTATAACTCTATTTTTTAAATCATAAAAGACAATATAAAACCCAATTAAACATTATTTACATATTAAACAAAAAATTATAATTAACATAACTTATTGTAATCAAATAAAGTTTTTGTGTAAAAAAATCAATAAAAAATCCACATACAATTTCATTATTAAAACACTAAATTTGCTGATTTACAAAAATTAGTATTACTTTAAAATATAATATAAATATAATATACAGATTCAAATTAATTTTTTAGATTTAATAACTTAATATTTGCTAATTATGTAATAAAATCAGTACTATACATCTTAGTACTTAAAAATATTCCAAATTTTAATATTGCTCCACTCGTAGGTTCAAGGAAAATATCTTCTTCAGTAGCCCAATCATTATTTGCAACTTCTAAGAAAAAGTGCAACAAATAAATATTATTATATATTAATATAATTCATAATTATCTAATATAGTGATGAAAATATTATTTACTTCTAAGAATTTTACAAACTTTTAAAACGCTAAATACAAAATTTAAATATAAGATTAAAATACATTTAAAAAACAAAACAAAAGCTAAAAAAAAAATTTTCTTTACAATAGTGATAACTTACTCAGCTTAACTTGGGATGGTTTCGAAAATAACGTCACACGTGACTTTTTCAAGAGTATTTTTTCCAAACATTTTAACTTTACCAATATCTGCCGTAAAAATAAATTTTACAATGTTTAATAAAAATATTCAAATATAAACTATATAATGTTATTACAAAAATTATTATAAAAATTAGTATAAAAATAATGTTATATAGTTACATACAATTATTAGTAATTTACCTCAACTAATTCGCGTGTATGACATGGTTGAAGAGGAGGGACAAATCTATTTTGTATTTTAGTTAATGCTATACCCGGGCGTGTTAAACAGTATGACAAAATTGACCCTAACATACGATCAAGTACTCGTCGATTTAAAATTCCATCTATTCGAATCCATGGCTTTATAGCTACTTTTATTTCTTGTTTTGTACTAAAATGTGAATATACTATAAATTTAACACCCATTGTTTAGATATAATAATAAAGAAATTTTACTTACTTTAAATCTAATTGCTTTGCAGCTCTAGATATATCTTTCTGAGGTAGTAATCTAGTTCTCTTCCTTTGCATCCTTTTTTTAACTTGCGTATTATATTCTTCATCACTATGACTAGATATATCTTTATTAGAATCTTCATTTTTATTTTCGTTATCTTTTATTTCTGACTGAATATTTTCTTCAATCATATTCTCACAAACAGTTTTTAATGATTCATTCTCTAATGGTGAACTAAGACTTTTATTAGGTTCTTTTATTGTATTTATACCATTATCTTTATTTAATGTATCTTTAGAGTTCATCACGTATACAGTTCCTTTAGGAATTGGTATAAGTGATTCTTTTTCGAGGCGGCATATCTTATAGGAATGTATTAACCAAGCATCAGCATGGCGATGATGTATGTACCGAACTGTCGTTACACCAGATCGCAAAAATATGTAATTATCAGCAAGGAAAGAAACAATTCGGTATAAATCTTCTCCTAAAGTATCTTCAAATTCATCCTATGAAAATAAATAAAATAGGAATTAACTAATATATAATACTTAATTTCTTGTTTATTTATTATTAATAAGATAATACTTTATGCTAAATATTATACACAATATTTTAATATATTTTTACACGCAATAGGTAATTTTAACGTTATATCATAAAAATATTAATACTACAACTAAAAATTAAAATTATGCATGTTATGAATAAATATTATAACTGTATAATTATAAATATTACAATGATAATTCCAAAAATATAATTTAATATTTAGTAATAAAATTATTTTAATAATTATAACTTTAATTTTTTAAATCTGATACTTAAATTTATATTATTGAAAGATGTTTTTACTTACTATCAACTCTTTAATACTAACTCCAAGTTCTTTTTTATCACGTACAAATCTATATACTGCTTCCATGTTATTCAAATTTAGAGAGAAATTAGTAGATAAATTTTTCTTAAAATCAGAGTATGAAATACCTTCCTTTGGAAAAACTGCAGATTTATTTATTTCTTGTATTAAATTATTTGCAGTACTTAATCTTAAAGGCAATAGATCTGAAGGCACTGGAAGACCTTTAAAATTTTCATTTTCTCTTATATTTAGTGACTTTAATTGGCATAAAGAATAAAAAACTTTAAACATATTTACAACGAAATATTCATGTGCATGATGACTATCTGCTACTGTAAGTTCATTCAATTCTTCTCTCATTCGTAATAAAGCTATACGAGTATATCGCTTGTGTACATCTGAATCATCAATCTTACAATATGAATTCAAATAGCTCTGTTCTGTTGGAATAGTTCTTAAAATATCACTAATACGCGTGAAAGTATGTTCACTGCTCTTTTTTGGTTGCAATGAAATTTCACATTCCATATTATTAGTGGATTTTGCATCATTAATTATCATCTTTTCATTATTGGAATGTTTTCTTGAATCTTCATTTTGTGTTTTATTTGATGTTTCAATCAAAATGGAAAAATCATTTTGTATATTTTCTTCATTTTTTTCTGTCTGTACCTTATGATCAGATTTCTTTTTTTTTTGAACAGATTCATCTGGATCCAATGTTTGTTCATCATTATCTCTTTGTCTTTTTCTTCCAGATATAATTAATTTGTCTTCTTTATTTACACTTGATCCTATATATAAGTTAGATGGAGATGTTCTTTCTGTATTTAATATATTATCTTCGTGTTTATTGTTTGTATTTTCTGATATTGATACATGATTATGTTTTACTTGAATTATACTTTGAAATTTAGACACTTTATTTGAATCTTCGTCTATACTTTTTTCTTGCACTGCACTGTCTATTGTAGAAATACTATCTACAGTATATGTTTTACCTTCTTCTATTTCCATCATTGAGTCATCATCATATAGTGTTGCACGCTCCACATCGTCTTTGTTTAATACAATTTTAGTTCCATCTTGAAATTTAATTATATTCTGTTCATCATCGACTACATTACGACCATTTTCCTCATCGGTATCGAAATTTAATTCATCAGAGTCCGTAAAATGCTTCACATCTCTAAAACTTCTTCTTTCACCTTCATTTTCTGACAAAAGTATGTTCTTTTCCGCATCTAAATCTGAAAAACCATCTCTATCTGATTTCCCATAAGTATTATGTATATCATTATAATGTAAAATATCAACCTCAGAATTCAAACATTTATCACCATGTTCTTCAATATTAGTTACTGCACTACTAGTTTGCAAAGATGATTCTTTTATAAACTTCAAATTATCTAAACTAGCTAATACATCCTGATATCGTTTAGCTATTCTAAAGTATGTTTCATCTTTCTCTTTTAATCTGGGATCAAGCATTATAACTTGATCAGGTATTTCAATATCAAAATCTATTTGATCTCGTACAATATAATCGTGTATTGCACCTATTAAACCACCAGTAATTGTTAATATTTCAACACCATTACATTTATCTGATGCATTACCTTTATCATTCATTTGATTATGACAGTACCAATTACTAAGTTGAAGAAACACATCATATGATTCCTTAAATATGCCATATGGCCATTTAGTGTGAAACTTATATATATAATTACTACTTAACTGATACTGAGAACTACTCATTGGCATATAATTACCATATTTTCTTATATTAGTCAATTGATTCTTTTTAATTGTAACCATTTGATCACTACGAATTTTTGCCATAGCATTTCTCAACAACATCTCTGGATACTGCTGATACACTTTAAATAATTGATATGCCCAAGATCGTCTATCCTTGCCACAACACATTGAACTATGAATGACAGAATTTATGACTGCGGAGTGTATGTCATTGATATTTCGAATATCCTTCGTAAATCCACGATTATAGAACGGTTTTGTGGGATGTACAACTTTGTAAAATAAATTAAATTCTTGTACTGTCATTGGTACAGGTAATGGTTCTTTAGATCCAACATCTGAAATATCATAGTACTTCTTTGCAATGTAGGCAATAAGTGATTTAAATGCCTCTGTAACTTGTTTTTCATATTCATGAGGATTTTTATGTTCTTCTTTAAGTTTCTCTACAATGCCACCAAAGCGCTTTTTAAGGAAAAAATTTTGCTTAAGTTCTTCGACGCCTAAAGCAACAGTGTTAACGTTCCGTTGTTGTCTGAGCATATATAAAAGTCGACGTTGACAAGCTCTTGATGTTTTGTTATGTGAAGTATACGAATATGTCCGTAATACATCTCTTACTGCAGAAAATGTTATTACTTGTTTACGTGGATTTGGACAAAGATATACCATGGCAACCTTACAGATAAGTAAAATCTTATCCTCGTATGGTTCCCAATCCACTCGTAACTTGTGCATTCGTTGTAATGCTCGATAATCAATCTCGTCGTATTTAGTTCTTCTTTTATTACTACATTTACGAGGTAACACTCTCCTAACATAGGATTTTTGCTTCGTACTTCGCTGGCATGTCAGCGCTTCATATTTATTTTGTTGATCTAAACCTTCAGTATTTTTAGTTTGGACTTTCTTTCTGAATTCTGTTGCACTTAAAGAAAGGGGCCCAGACACTGTTTTCAATCCGGAAAATTCGGTAAATCTAATAGGTTTTGCCTTTATTTTAGCCAGATACATATCCCTCTCGTAAATTACATTCTGTTCTTTCTTTGTTTGTCGAACACCCGAACTAGAGAAACCCCAGTTCCAATTTCTTTTAAGATGTGCAAAACACGCTGAATCTATTCCGGCAGCACCTTTGCGGTCTCCAGGTACTTTACCAGTATCTAATTTTACAGCTTCTTCTGGAGAGCGGGCTACTACTGCTTGAATCATATCAGCCTTTTTATTTAAGTCTTCTAACACTATATCTTTGCCTTGAACAACAAGCCGGCCGCCTAATGGCGTATTAATACATGTATTCCACATATCATACCAGTATTTCTCGACTACCTGAATTTCGACGAAGTTATATTTAATTATGGGATAAGATTTATCTTCAATTATATGATAACTAGGAGCAGAAGATGTTGTATCCATTAATTCAGTATGACGATTCACATAAATGAATACTTGATCTTTCTCTTTCAGCTTTTGAGGCCCAAATTGCACTAATCCAATATAACATAATCTTGTTACAGTTTCATGAATATGAAATATATATTTTCGAGCATACAGCAAAGAATTTCGAATATCCACCGGTAAATCTCTAACTAAATAATGTTTCCGAATAGGATGATTTATGTATTTATCCATTTCTGGTATTGAAAATGAAATGTAATGGATCTTTAAGAATATCGACAAAGGAAGTCGTAAAAGGACATCACACATTAGTGTCCATCCTTTGGGCCAACCTAAAGAATAAATTTAAACGAAATATTAGTAAAGCAAATTCGAGTTATGAAGAATAACTTAAAAAAATTATAATAACTAATGCAAAACTTATTCATTTTTATGTAACTTCACGATATAATTTTTGTAAATAAATTACAAACCAAATGACTATTGAAAATACAAAGTAATTATAAAAATAACTTACCATTATATTGTGGCAAAGGTGGTACAAACATTTTCCAACTAACAGTTTTAGTATAAATTGTACTGAATTCCTCTACTAATTCTTCAGTAATGTTAAAATCATTACTTCTCAAAAGTTTGATTTGTTCTGTTTTTGAAAAAGTTTGTTCTCCAGGATGTTCATAAACCAAATAAAATAAGAAAATATGTAATGCTTGCATACGAAGAAATTTGGGACTATATCCGTATTTTCTTGATATTCTCTAAAACAAAAAGCTTAGACTTAATATTAAAATAATATAATTAAAAGGTATGTAAATTTAAATCAAGGTAAATACTTACAGGTCCACATTTGAAACTTGATGGTACCATTATAGATTGTTGGGATGAAGATTTATCATTTTCAGATTTTAAACTTTTGTTAGGTTCGAATTTTGGTTTCATAGATGATTTAGGTTTTTGTGAGGCCACCAAATAGAATTTCAATTTTGCTTGCTCCACAGCTGATTGAATAACACCACTTTTAATATCAATGTTTGGATCACATATAAATGTTAAATGTTTCTCTTTCCCACTTCCACTCAAAGTTATTTTTATATGTTTTACTAAATTATCTTTGGCAAGCTTTTGTAACAATCTAATTAAAGATTTTTTATCAATTTTTACATCATAACCTTCTTTATCTTCTTCTTCGTGTATCATCTAAAAATAGAAAATAATTATTTATAAATAAAATTAGTACAATTATTTGTAAATAAAATGTATTATTTTACCTTCATTAATTTCGTCATGTCATCAATAACTTGATGTTCTTTAACTGATTCTATAATCATATTAGCTCTTCGCAATAATCTATATGTAATATTTGTCACACTTTTCTTTTCAATATTTTGTACATCCTCCATAAATCCATATACTTCGTTTTCTGATTTCGTTTTATTTGTAGGTTTCAAAACTGTTAAATCAACTTTTATATTCTTATATGCAGCTACTGCTTTTTCATTTTTTGATAATTCAGAAATTTCCAATAATGTATTATTAGAGTATGAATTTTCTTCTTTCACCTCAATTTTGTTAATTTTACTTGATAAATAATTAGAGAAAGTGCATTTATACCTATTTGGACGCTTTGTTACATGATATTTGTATAATATTCGATTGACAATATAAAATATTTTTTGCAATTCTATTGTTGTAGTCTTTGACTCGTTTTCTACTAAATTATCCTTATCGACTATATTACATTTAGATATCGTTTCCACACTCTCTTCTTTATTATTAATAATGGCATTTTTATTTTCCTCTATATCTATTTTAGCTTTTTCTAAACCATTACTTTCAGTTGTAATTTGTTTTGTAAGTTCTTTAATTTTATGCATTTCTTTATTAAATTGTTTACTAAGTTTACTAGCTTTTTCATATTTTTTTGATACATATTTTGTAAGTCTCTGTCTACCAATATCATTCATATAAGTAGCAACAATATTGGTTTTAACTATATTTCGTAAAATCGTCCGAGATTGTAATTTTGTCAGTCCCATTATCTTAGCTAAACTTCCTTGGCATACACCATCAATTTTATTAGCTTCAATTATCGTATTTGCTTGTTTTAAATAAGGTACTCCATATTTATGATTTGAGATGTTTAATTCTAGAAAGGAAACAATATAATAATACATAACAAATTTAAAATATATAGAATAGAGAGAACAATAATATAGACAACAATATAGAATAATATAGAATAATATAGACAAAGAATAATTACTCTAAATAAATTGAAAAATGTATAATTTTTATATCTTAACACTACATTTATATCTACTTTTTATGAATATAGATGATTTTCAAATGATACTAATTCAAAAAATTAATTTATAATCAATTAAATTATACATATAGTATTTGAAATGTATTAAAATTAAATAATATAATATTTTTGTTAAAGATAAATAAGAATAATTCTCAATTGATAATTCCTAAAATACTTTAAATAACTTCTATTTATTTAATTTTATAAAACAAATTTTATTAATGCTAATATGTTATAAAATAAAAGTCATAAGCAAACCTTGAAGTTCATCTTCTTCTTGTATTTCATCTTTATTCCAAGCTTCAAGAATATCAATATTTGGAGATAATAACTGTACTACTTTAATCTTCTTTTCCTTTGTAGGATTATTTTTTTGCTGCCATTCTACTGGTGTTGCATTAGGATATAAAGTTCTATATGGTACTCTCTTATTTAAATATACAGATTTTTTAAATTATTAAAATAACTATTATTATATAACTAATTATATAAATAACCAAATATATAATATTACTTACAATATCAGTTTTCACAACTTTTTGGAAAAATGAAGTTTTAAATAATTTTTTTATTGCATTTTCAATTTGCAACTTGCGTTTTATTTCATCATACTCTGCAACGCAATTAGGTTTTGACTTAAGAATTTTTATAACTTCTTCAGCCAAAAAAATTATTTTTGGTTTTCTTTCAACAAAGAATCGTGGAAGATGTAAAAGGCTTCCATTACAACTATAACTACCACTCTTTTGATGATGTATTTGCTTTGTTATTAGTTTATGGCGTAGTAAAAACTTTCGATGATAAAATAAACTTTTAGGATCTTCTTTCAATGCATTAAGACTAAGTTTTCCCTGGGTAACTTCACCATGATATCGAGATCTTCCTACTCTTTCTAGGAAACAATACTGTATTACATTTAATTCAAGTATAGGAGATACTTCATCTCCCATCAGTGCGTGATTTCTAGCAGATTGTGATGCAACAATAACTAATTTTTGTCCATATTTTTCTATAGCTTCATCTAAGCTGAAGTTTCTTACAAGTCTTGTAATATCTTTCCTAGTATAATAAGTAGAACATGATCCTTTAATATCATTTACAACATCATGCACTGGGCAATGTGGATAAATGTCTGGTGGTACATTTTCCTAGAAAAATGTATAGTTTCTTATATTTCTTATAAATTACTAAAATTTAATCTAATTTTCTTCAAAATACTTACTGGTTCCAATATAATACCTAAATCAGGATCTACAAATTGATAACGATCAAAAATTACAAGTGACTCTCTTGTAGTTTCTAATTCATAAAATTCCAATTCTCGGATTTGAACACACACTGACCATATTTGAATCATAAATGGCTTTGAAAATGGTATAGGATTGTGCAGTCTGTGTGCTAAACGTAACCATAGCGCTAACAGAAATAAGATTATATATAAATACTAACATATTCATAAAAAATAATAAAAAATTAGATAAAAGTTGATAAATACAATTTGAAAAATAATGAATACATTTACTAAATTTTAAATATTACATATGACAAGTAATATAAAAATGTTCAATTAATAAATGTGTTATTAGAAAATGTTTTACAAAACAATAAATAATAATAAACATTATATTTAAAATAAATATTAATATTTATACAAACCTTCTATAGTAATACCATCCAAACCTTCTAATGCCACCTCGTCAATTATTGAATCTACTATGTTAATTGATGGATATGACACCATATTTAATCATATATTAAAATATAATATGCAATACAAAAAAATCTTCCATATTTCTATTTAATTATGCACTTTCATGTTAATATATAATTTATTATGACTTCGCAGGTTAAATGTCATACATTAGATAACTTATCACACACGGTATGGTACGCTATATCATATAGTTTAGTATTACAATCTATAAAATACTCAAGTGTTTCGAATGGGTCAGATTTATGTGCTGTAATGGACAACGCTGTGATACAGTTAATTATAAAGATCTTTTAATTTCAATTTCTTTTACTATATTTATCATAAATAAAATATAATTAAATGGTTACAATTAAAAAGAGCCGTCTATGACATTAAACTCAAAGCTCGAGTTCCGCAATGAGAATATAGATGGCTCTGATGTTACTGATACTTTAATAAATCAAATCGGCAGTAGAAAATTCACTAACTACTCAATATCTGTGTTTAATTTATGAACTTTTATAATTGCATCGGAAAGGTAGGTCCTTCAAGAACTTTCCAATATAACTTTCGATAGAAATTTGTCCCTAATTAATTAATTATTACTATCCTCTTTTTTTTTTTTCATTAATTACTATCCTCTACGCAATTAATTTATGAAACCTTATGCACTCATTAGAAAGACAATGTTCTTGCGAATCTTCTCACATAACTTTTGATCACATTTTGCTTCTAGTTTCATTTAGTATTATATATTTTCACGGAAGATCGCGATAGTTGTCGTTACGAAATCATGGACACCATTAAACAATAATTAATAAATTACTAATTCGTTGCAAATTATGTACGAAAATTACATAAGAATGTTGCTCAAAGTTTTAACTTTGCAATGAAATTATAAAAGTTCATAAATTAATTACGAAAATTGAGCAATTTATTAATTTTTCTCTGTCGGAACCCTTCTATCCTTTTCTATTCAATCTCTATTCTTGTCTATCACGTGACGAGCTCTTCGACGACCTCCTCACCTATTCTATATTCCTATTACTTTTCCGAGCATATGGTCCAAAATTATAGATGGCGCTGATCGCAGGCAGTAAAATTTTTATTTGAACTAGATACCTCTTTTGGTTATGTGTTCCTAATATATCTTAATAAATCAATTGGACAGTAGAAAATTAATAAGTTTCCAAGTTTTTGCAATTGATTCGTGAACATTTATAGCTGCACAGCAAAGTTGGAATTATAGGCAACATTCTTATACAATGTTTAATTTAATAATTAATACTTACATGAGCAATAGATTTTGTATTTCCTGTATCTAATGATTATATTTTCGTGTCCTTTCTGTAATAAATAAGATTGCTATAGAAAATTGTTTTTCTTGCAAATATTCTTATTATTCTGTAATAAATATATACTAGCATAAGGAAGCGTAAAAAATAAATTTTTTTATTAAGAAATTTTATTTATAATTGTTTATTTACAATGTTTTCATAGACGAAAAATGAATACAAAATGAAAAATAAATTGAAAAAAGCTACCAACTATAGACGGGAATCGAACTCCGGTCCTCCATCATATAATTAAAGAAGTAATGAAATTTTAATCATAAATATCTCAAAAACTATTCAGTAGTTACGGTTATAATGATATATTTTTTTAAACTGTATGACCATATCTATAACCTGCAAAGTTTCAACTAAATCGGTGACGCGAAGGACTTGCACTTTCCTTGTGAGTGAGACAAAATAATGGCAGCATCGATGTAATCTTTCAATCGTGATATTAGCTTTCTGTTTCCTAATAGCTAACATTTAAATTGGAAGTTTATACCAATGCTGCCATTATTTTGTCTATCTGCTGCTATTATATGAGTGTCAGCTGACTGGGACAGAAATGGGGATATAAATACGTTGTGCCTTCTTGTGGAAGCATAGTACTTACTTACATGAAACGGCTTATTTGCTTATCAGTAACGTATAAGTATACCTGTGGAGTTAAATTAATATAATATTGTAGATGTTTTTAGTATTTTTTAAATAAAAACACACTTGGTTGTTGTTTATTATTACAAAATTGTAATTATAATTTTGTCTTTATTTTTTAATAAAAATTTCTCTAACAAAAATATTTTTATAATTACGAAGTAAATTTAATGTTAAGAAAAATATAAATAAAATTTGTTAAGGAAATCATTTTTATTCTTTTTGTACATTATGATAATTAAAATATATAGTTATATTATTAATATGTTAAAAATGATTATCATATAAACATTTATTTATATGAATATTATACAAAGATATAAAAAGAGTAATATACTTTATTAAAAAAATATAATAAATATGAACCATAAAATCTTTCTGAAATATATCCCTAAGTAAATTTTTTTTAATATGCAACAACTTTAAAAGAAAATTATAATTGCAAAAAAATATTTAAAAACATTATCATATCAGTTACTATCTTGTTATTAAAATATTATATATTGATGTATATATCAATACTAAATCAAAAAAGTTATTTCTTTTTTTATATTACTTCTATTTAATTAAGATATTAGTTATTCAAGGAAAACTTCTCTATTTGTATTTAAATTTGTAAGCCAAAAACTAATTAAAATGGAGTATAGAATATTTTTTATTATTTAAGAGATACGCTTTTTAATTAAGAAAACTAATATTAATTACTATATTTTTAAAAGTTACTATAATTACTAAAATATTCATTTGCATTTAAGATAAAAAAAATTATCTATTAATGTTACTTTTTAGTTATTAATTACAAATAAAAAATATTTTCTGTTAATGTATACATTTTATTAAAAAATATTTTCTTATAAATTGTCTTTTAAGTTGCTATAAATTTATTTCTTTTTTTTTAATTGAATTTTTTCATGTGCATGATTAATGATTTCATTTGAGCGTTTTCTTTTCCTTAAAAGCCTTGTATGCTGTTGTAAATGATGCTCATCATTATTGGTTTCATTATTAGGTTTAGAAAGTGATGATGAAAAACAAAATTTATCCAATGTCACTTGTGGTAGGCTTTCTGTTGTTGATACATTTGTTGTTGTAATCTGTGAGTTATCGGACACAGAACATTTATTTCCTATTGAGTTTTTACATTCCATATTTTTACAATTTGAATCTTTAATATTTAAAGAATCTTCTTTATCAGTTAATAATTTACTAAAAATTGCTGTTGATATAGGAATTGGAATAGGAATAGGAATTGGTATAGGTATAGGTAAAGGATATGGTATGAGAACTGTAACAGGAGGCAAAATTGTTGTAGACAGCGAATGAAACAATTCTGTTTGATTTGATCGTTTAGATAATGAAGTTCTTGAAGACATAGTTTGTTTTTGATATTTTGTTTGACTAGATTCATCTGTACAAGACTTAGATAAAAGTGGAATTTCGTGACGCATTATAGGTGTGGCTGAATTTATGAAGTAAGATGGTGCTTGTAACATATTTTCTGATAAACTGCCATGTTTATTTTCTTGTAAATTTTTTATATTTTTAACGTGTATGTTCCTTTTTAAAAATGTATTGCTGTTTTCATAATGTGTATTATGGTTTATAACATCCGCCATACATTCCTTTTTTAAATCTCTACAATTCAAGTCATCTTTCTCTGCATAATTTACTTTACAATGAGCTTGATTAATCATGAAATGGCAGCATTTATTCTTTTTATTTATTAAAATTTGCTTTTTATCATGTTCATTAATATTATTTTCATTAATCTCTGCATAAATGTCTCTTTTTTGTTCATTTGAATTAGATTTTGTGTGTTTTCTCATGCACATTGAATCTTTTCTCTTGGATACTTTTTTATTAAGATCTATTGATTTTTGATTATCAAAATTTTGTTCAGTGTCTGTTGTCTTATTGTCATGAAGAGGTGGTGATAAACTACGAGTTAAATGTGCATCAACTAGGTATGTATCCTCTGTAGGAATATTTATTGGTGATTGACAACTTCGAAACCAAAGTTCTGGTGTTATTAAACCACCTTTCTCTGTATCATGAAATGAAACATTATTTAAACCTTGCAACATTAAATGAGTTTGTGTTTCATGGCAAAAAATATTAATTTTGTATTGATTCAAGCATTTGTTGCTACAAAATTGAAGTTGACTTTCACCATCCTGAAAAAAGAATACAGTTAATAATTTTGTAACACAACAAATACTATTCATAGTATATTACAGTATAGAATTTTAATTTAAAATTTTGATATTTAATTTACATACCTGAAGATCAACATAACTAATTGGATTTCGCATATGTCTGCACCAATCACATGTTTTTCCTCGGTTAAAAACTGCTCTTGTACCAGCTGCAAAACAAGCTTCACTACAAAAGTGTCCCGAAGCATTCATCATATTATAAGAAAGAGAATTGGATCTTCCTGATTCACATGTTTGACTAATTTTACCACACCATGAACAAGACATATTATCTATAAAAGTATTAAACATTATAACAAATATATTAGGATTTACCAAATTGCAAAAGAACTTTATATATATATATTTTATATTTTACCTGAATCAGTAGGATTTGAATAACTTTCATATGGTATTTTAGATGTAGATTCAAAAGACACTGGTTTCAATGATAAGGGGGATGATATTAATTGTGTATTCATAGACATTAAATTACTATTAGAATAAGATAAAGGGATATTGGAAACTTCAAAAACTGAGTTAGATGTATTCACTGATGGAGAGTTTAATGTTAATTTACTTGGAACAATATCTTGATCAATTTGAAATACTTGACTACTTTTTGTATTAGGTATAGTTGTAAAATGATCCAAGTTTAAACTTTTTGTACAACCACTATCCACTTTCTCATACCCATACCATCCCAATAATTCACTCATTGCTGTAGCTGCATATTCCTATAATAATATTTAATATAATATTTCGTTATTTATTGCATATAAAAATTATTTTTGTTAATTGCTATTATTATTTCTACTCATTTTACATGTATAAATGGTTTGTAAATATTAGAAAATACGAATATTAAAATGTATACAATAGTATAAATTTGTAATTCGTAAGTTTATAACTAATTCACCGACTAATAAATTTTTTCACATAAGCGGATGTATCGTATATTCTATCCTTAAAGCATTATTTTTTTCTTCCGATGTTTTTTTCAGATGAAGTATCTATTAAAGTCTCTACATATTTAGATTTTATTGTTATTTTATTACTAATACAATAATACAGAATAATTGATACACTTTTTTTTATTAATTAATACAATTTTTTACTTATTATAAAGAATATTAAAAATTATAACATATATTTTAAAACTGTCAGTTTAATAATTAATTCAGTTTTAATTTTGGTCTATAATTATACTGTATTCAAAGTTACAAAACTATATTTAAAACTAGATGTATTGTACTATTTAAATATACAAGTATATAAAATTAATATAATAATATACAACGCATAGTTTTCTTTCAATTTTTACATTTGTTTTATAACTCTTTCTCTGTTTCTAACTGCTTTAAAGAAATAATTCTTTTAAATTACGCGCGGGATATCCTTTATGTATTACATATGTATACCGAATAATAAGTCAATTCTGAACTAATTTTGATTATATATAATATATTATAATATATATTATTTTAGATGCCATCCTTGTCCGAAAAGTAATATTTGTTGTTATAAAAAGATACAGATTGTTAAATTACACGTCGAAGTGTATTTATTATAATAAAAATGATCTGATAATCTTCTACTACATTGATTATGATTATAAATTATAGCAAAGAGTAGCCTTTTGACATTATATAGAAATTTTGTTAAAGTCTTATATTTCTAAAACAAAATTACATCCTATATCTAAGTATGTGTATATATTCCACATGTTCTAAACGCGATTTCTATTTTTCTCGTAAAAATATATTTCCTTTATTTCTTATGTTGAGTTTTATTAATGCATTAAATAAGCACATAAAATGTATAATTGAAATATTTGTAAAATAGATATTTCTGTCTAATATTACTTATTATTATGAAATATTAAAATATTTTCCCAAAAATTGTTAGATAAGCATAAGAAACCACATGATTTTACATATTATTATTTATTTATGGTTTCAGACATAAAAATAAAATCTTCAAAACTTTCTTTCATATTCTTTTAAAGTACTTAATCATTTTTTACGAACTTCATTCGCACAAATTGTACAAGCTAAGATAGCCAATTTTCTTTTCTTTTTATTAAATTATATACATTTTATTTTATCATTTCATATCATGTACTACTTTAAAAACTGTTTTTATGATAAATTAATTATGCAAAAATTACGATACATTACAGCTATAATAACTTTGCTTCCTAATATTAAAAATTATTTGTAATTGTAGTTTCAATTTCTGTTTATTTTAAGAGATTTTAATATATCCTACTTAAAACAGAAAATAAAAAAAAGAAAATAATAGAAAATATAGCAAAGTATAAGAAATTATAATTTAACAAATTTTAAAAGGATATGGAGAAGAACGAATACTAAAGATCAAAGCAATGTTCTATGGAAAAATAAATAAATAAACAAGGTTTATATAAACTCGAATTACATTTCTAGCAGTAAAGAAAAAATATTAAATCTTGCAGTAGAGAAATTATAATGAGCGAAATTAGATTTAGTTACATTTTGCTCTCATATTACTTGTGTATGCATGAACCTTTAAGATATGATAAATTTCTAAGTTTATCATATTTACCAATAATTCTTGTTAGCATCATAGATGCCATCCTTGTCCGAAAAGTAATATTTGTTGTTATAAAAAGATACAGATTGTTAAATTACACGTCGAAGTGTATTTATTATAATAAAAATGATCTGATAATCTTCTACTACATTGATTATGATTATAAATTATAGCAAAGAGTAGCCTTTTGACATTATATAGAAATTTTGTTAAAGTCTTATATTTCTAAAACAAAATTACATCCTATATCTAAGTATGTGTATATATTCCACATGTTCTAAACGCGATTTCTATTTTTCTCGTAAAAATATATTTCCTTTATTTCTTATGTTGAGTTTTATTAATGCATTAAATAAGCACATAAAATGTATAATTGAAATATTTGTAAAATAGATATTTCTGTCTAATATTACTTATTATTATGAAATATTAAAATATTTTCCCAAAAATTGTTAGATAAGCATAAGAAACCACATGATTTTACATATTATTATTTATTTATGGTTTCAGACATAAAAATAAAATCTTCAAAACTTTCTTTCATATTCTTTTAAAGTACTTAATCATTTTTTACGAACTTCATTCGCACAAATTGTACAAGCTAAGATAGCCAATTTTCTTTTCTTTTTATTAAATTATATACATTTTATTTTATCATTTCATATCATGTACTACTTTAAAAACTGTTTTTATGATAAATTAATTATGCAAAAATTACGATACATTACAGCTATAATAACTTTGCTTCCTAATATTAAAAATTATTTGTAATTGTAGTTTCAATTTCTGTTTATTTTAAGAGATTTTAATATATCCTACTTAAAACAGAAAATAAAAAAAAGAAAATAATAGAAAATATAGCAAAGTATAAGAAATTATAATTTAACAAATTTTAAAAGGATATGGAGAAGAACGAATACTAAAGATCAAAGCAATGTTCTATGGAAAAATAAATAAATAAACAAGGTTTATATAAACTCGAATTACATTTCTAGCAGTAAAGAAAAAATATTAAATCTTGCAGTAGAGAAATTATAATGAGCGAAATTAGATTTAGTTACATTTTGCTCTCATATTACTTGTGTATGCATGAACCTTTAAGATATGATAAATTTCTAAGTTTATCATATTTACCAATAATTCTTGTTAGCATCACGTTATTATATTCATATTTAATCCAATATAAACGAAATTTTGTTTGCTCGTAAGAGAAAAATATGAATTACAATTTTTTATTTTAAACACTAGCAACTAAAGATCGCAATAAATGATCTGCAAAATGCTAATGGAAATATACTTGAGTATTTAACTTTCAAATGCCATGACTTGTCATATAATTAATTAATTTCTTACGTAAGTATAAATAAATATAATTAAAATAAACATAATTGATCTGCTTATTTTAAATTAATTAATCATTATTAACGAATTAAACGGTATTTTATATAACTAAATAAATCTATTAATAATATAATATATTTATTACCCGTGATATTAGCTATATAACAATTTACTCATAATTTTTGCATAAATTGATCACATTACCAAATATATATCGTAATTAGATAAAAATAGGTCATATTTTTGTATTAAAGAAAAAACGGTGACAAGCCTACTAAAATAATTGTGTTAATAAAACTGATTATTTTATTATAATTATCATTGCACCTATTTTTATTAATAATAATATTTATAAAATAATACATAGTTTCGTATTGTAGTAAAAAACATTAATATTAGAAGTTATAAATTTTTATTATGCATGAACTTATATTTTAAATAATTCAAATAATATAAAAAGAAAGCCTACTCTTGTTTAAAGATACATTTTTTAAATAATTCTAATTGAAAAAATACTTGTATTACATTAAAAAAATATACACGAATTCACATAGTTAAAAAAATAAGTTTTTGAAATATTTATCTTAGATATCTTTTTAATAGTGTTTAACATTTTTTTAAATTATTTTTCTAATGAATTTTTTCTCTTTATTTATCTTTATTTTTTTTTTTT
>NW_016914676.1:190161-255930 GCF_001483705.2 Eufriesea mexicana
TCGTATTGTAGTAAAAAACATTAATATTAGAAGTTATAAATTTTTATTATGCATGAACTTATATTTTAAATAATTCAAATAATATAAAAAGAAAGCCTACTCTTGTTTAAAGATACATTTTTTAAATAATTCTAATTGAAAAAATACTTGTATTACATTAAAAAAATATACACGAATTCACATAGTTAAAAAAATAAGTTTTTGAAATATTTATCTTAGATATCTTTTTAATAGTGTTTAACATTTTTTTAAATTATTTTTCTAATGAATTTTTTCTCTTTATTTATCTTTATTTTTTTTTTTTTATAAACGATTTAAATCTATCCTTATAGGATTGATTTATAATATTGATTACCCTTTACTTTATTTATAATATTGATTTTATATAAATGCTATCGAATAAAAAGCAAATATAATGTCTATATTAATTTAAATTAAAAGTAAATTATAGCGAATATTTGAAATTGTATTCGAATATATGAATTTATCATAAATTTAATTCATTTCATTCAATTTCATTAATATTAAATATTCTTTATTAAAAAATAGTGTTATTATATAAATATTTATTTTGTTAATACAAGTAAAATTACCACAAGACTAAAGATAAAAGATACGAATAATATACTTTACCTGAATTTCATCACCCGTTTCTTCTTCTTTAATTTTAATCGGCGTACAATTTTTTCTGGGCAAACGATTGACTCCATTATATTTGTGCGCGGACGAAAATACTTTCCGTGCGTTTTCTTCAACTTTTTTTACAAACGAATTAACTGGTCTATCGTCCATCACGAAATATGAACATAAATTCGAAAGTAATGTTTCTTTAAGCCTTGTAGTAAAATTTCAAGAAAATTAATATTAATATAATTCTTTATATCATATAATATCAAAATTCATTTCTTTCTTAATTATATCACATTCAATGAGAAAGCACTTAAAATTATTTTAAATAGAATTGCAATTTGCACTTTATTTTTGTATTTATTTATTTTTCAATGTCACTTGTTTATTGGTTAAATGTTATAAAACAAACTGTGCTGTTTCTGTAATGTAAATTCTTTTTCCTTTGTTCTCTTTTAATTCATTTACTGCACTCAATGTCAAGTACATCTGCATGTGACAAGTTCTACCTAATTCTAGTTTTGCAGATAGTTATGTATAATTATATTATAATTGTTATAATAATACGTTTTCAGATTAAAATTTGTTCTTATCGACAAAATTAAGTTACAAAATACAACACAATAAAATTAGAAAAGAATATAAGTAAATATGTTACTTTTGCATAAATACATTAATTTTTTGTATTTAATTCAGTCAAATTATGTATACACCAAGAAATATTTATCTGAATATAATTAATAAAATAATATACATATATAATGTTTTATTATATATTATTTTATTAATTATATTCAGATAAATGTTTCTTGATGTGTATATATATAATATATATATATGGATGTGTATGTATAAACAAGTGTTACTTTAAGAAAAGAAAAAAAAAAAATGATTTAAAATCTATTGAAGTTCAAGTTAAAATCTATTAATATTTGATTTTATATTTTCGTAGAATATTATTAAAAACTATATTTATAGGAAAAACCAAATAATTTATAAATCGATTCAATTGTTATAAATAATGTTTCAATTACTCATTAAGTATTAATAAAACATTATTTAGTTTTGCAATATTATTGCAACAGCGACAACAAGTAAAATTTGAATATTTTAAAGAAAATTTATACCGAACATATATATATTATATATATATATTCGAGTAGGTAGGTAGTACTAAAGCATCAAGCTGTGCCTAATCAAATTTCACTGATATTTTTAGGCCACTAAGGTAACACAACTTGCGTGAAAATAGATCGCATAAATAACTCGTCCAGTATCTTCTCCTTCTCACCAACTTAACAGAAAATTTCTTCGTACTTTTCAGACATTTATTTTTACACGATCCGTATGTTTCGTAGTTATCATTCAATAATAACCACATGTTTAAAACTTTTCAACATTATACAACGTACTTTTAGTGAAGATGATATGTTTCATGAAGATTTACAGATTAAAAGATTTCTTCTTTACATAAATGCAACGTGTGTCACTGAAATAAACAGAACATACACTAATAATCGAATATAGTTTGTTAAAAGAGCATCTCTTATTTATCAATCACGCATTATATTTTTTGATTTCCCAAGTTTCAAAGCAAAGTTATTATTTTTTTCGAATTGGAACATCCAATATCAAACAATTTTTAAATCAAGATTCAATTCTGATATACAATAAAAAAGACACAAAGAAAAGCAAGAAAAGAAAAACAAGATTTAATTTCATACGCGCACTTTTCTTAACTATAACAATTGTTTATAACGCTGATTATGCTATTATTTAAGTTTTGAAAATGAAATCCTGAGAAAACCTGATTGACATATAAGCTATGGATATAAAAATATTCGTGGAATTATTTCGTTACAAACCGTTCGCGTTCCTCTACAGGCGGTGATGATAACAACTGACATGTTACACCTACGGCCGCTCAGCGTCAACTAATGGTGAATTTTCGCAGTCTGTTAAATAACGCGAATTCAATATTACAAAATTTACACGTTCACCATTTTGTTACATTAAATATTATAAATTCATTTCCAATATTTTAGAAAATATATTTTTTAAACTTGTCTGATAAATATAAACTATATCAATGAGTCCAAATATAAAGTAATGACAGAAGTTGAAGATAGTACAAGGTGTTACAAAATTAAAAATTTGTTTATTTTTCCATATTATTTCTAAATACTTTTAGCTTTTTAATTTTCTTTCTTAACACTGTACTAACTAATTTTTTGGTTTAAAAACATCCATATTGAACAGACAATAAGAATTATAAAAAAATTAGTTTGATAATATCATGACATATGAATGTACACATAATGTTTCAAAAAACATTGAGCTTTTTAAAATTATATTACATGTGTTCCATTTTTTATATGAAATTTACATAAAAAGAGATCAATTAAATTTACTGTTGTAAAATTATTAGTTATTTACATATCTTGTTCTCTATTTAAAAAAATTATATGATAATATTAAAATTATCATAGTATAAGTATTTATCTTTTTATTGTCATTCAATATTTTTACAAGTAAACTAATAACTTTAAATACAAAAATAATATAATATATTGAAGAATTTTAAATAGATTTTAAAAAGGTACAGCATTATATAATAATTAGTTTGCTAAGTTATAGAAATATATTGGAATAAAAAATGTTTAAATTTGTTTAATTTCACCACTACAATGAGGACAACAAGTTATATTTGAATCACTTCGTGGAAGAAATATTTGGCCACCAATTGCAACAGCTGCTCCCATCACTGCACTACAAGCTACATCTCTTCCTGATGTGAGTAACTTTGGACTCATAAGGAGCTGTAGATAAATGGAAAAAATAAATGTACATAAAAAAAAACAAAGTAAATATAAATTATTTATATACTAAAAGTATTAATAAAAACTTACTTGCTCTGCAGTCTTTTCAGCAAAGGTTTTCATATCTAAGCCAGTTATATTAATTTCTTTTTGTAAATTAATATTTTCTACACCGCTTAATAATTGAACTTTTAGAATTTCTGCAAGTTGATAACACCCTTGTGCTAAATCTATTATGTTTGTACTTGGTAATTCATGTCTTTTACGAGAAACAGTTCCAACAGGATCAAAATTTTCACGCAAAATACTAAGTGTTCTGGAAAAAAAATATATAACATATAAATATATTTTACTACTTACTATTATATTACAGAAATATGTTCATTCATAAAAGAAATTTTTTATAAATATTTATAAAGACCACACCTGTATGTTTTAAGAGATATGTCTCTTACAAGATTTCTATCTTCTAGAAGTCTCTTTATTGATTCTTGGAGATCTGTAGTTCTTTGACAAAGAGCTGCTTTCCATTTTGCAAGTTCTTCAACCATTAAGCTATGAAAAGTTACTATAAATTAATTATATACAATTGTCAAATTTAAAAGACATGCTAAAATACATATGAATAGTAGTCTTAAAACTTATATTATTACATCATGTGAATATGAGTATGAGCTAGATAATTATGTTCAATTATTTTCATTTACCTACTGGCTAAGAATTTACTTCTCCAAACTTCACATTGGCCAGCCAACCATTCTGTTTGTTCTTGATGGGTTGAAAGATGTTGAGCAGAATTTAAAAGTGCTCGAGCAAGATGTAATTTGTCTTCAGTCAATAAATGAACTTTGGTTTCAAGATCTTCCCCAACTGCAGCTACTAACAAGTTTTTTAATTCTCCATTAACCTATTGTAAAGAAATTTATAATATAAATAGAATTATAAATAAAATCATAAAGATGTTATGTAATACATAAGAAGTGCAGTGTATTTTAAGATAAATATTTATTTTACTATTTTCTCATTATGTTTTTAAATAATATATAAGAATTAATTAAGTTTATGTCAATTTAATAATGAATGACATTAATACCTGTGCTTGAAATTTCAATTGATTTTCAAGTTGACTGTTTTCCTCCTTTAGCTTTTTTATTTCTGTTTCATATTCTTTTTTTTCTTTCAACCATTCACTTTCAAAACACTTATCATCCAATGTTTTTACATCATTACATGGTATTTTTGTTTCATGAAGTTTCATTGCAGCAACTTGAGATACAGTTGTGTTCACATTTAAATTACTTCTTTGTAATTTTTTATTCTTTTTTTCATATGGAATGATTGGATTGACTGCAGCTTTATAAGGTTCATAAGGGATGAATTTTGGTTCTTTTGATTTTAATGAATTCAAAATATGTTTCTCATCTTTCACATTACTAACATGTCTTGGTATTAAATTTACTATTGGACCATTTGGTGTAACTGGAGGGATTAAACTTAATTGCTTTAAATTTGTGGGATGATAAATTAATGTTTCACCAAGACGGCATTTTGTTTGTTTAATTTCAACTTTTTCAGTCATCACATTTTCCATTCCATCGCCTTGTGTGCGTTTAGTCCAACCCAAAGTTTGTAAATCTTCAATATTAATTAAATTACATTATTAACATATGATATGAAAAAGAAAAACTAATAAATATTTATATTCATATTTTACAGTACAATCATTCTGTCATTGCACTACTAAAATAATAAGTAAAATATTAACATGTATTTTATAATAATCATTGTTAAATGAAATAAATAAAAAAAATATACTTTATTATTTCTATAATGATAATATTACCATAAAACTATAAGAGTCTTAATTTATATGTATCATAACAAATATTCATAACATATTTCATATTAAATATAAGAAAAATAAAAATATGAATATATAAAAATACGTAAGTAAGAAAACAAATCAAAATAATATTTATTTTACAAATAAAAAAAATAAACATTTTATGAAAAAATGTACAAAAGTAAATAATGAAAGAGTAACTAACCTTGTGATTTAGTTTGAACATTATCTTTCATAGAATTAGTAGCCATTTTCACTTTAATTGTTTTTAAAAAGATTTTAATATCATTTTTGATAGAAATAATATATTTTTATCAACCATCAATATACTACTTGATGCATCAGTGAAATGTAGGGAACTCAAAATGATACAGTAAAATATGCACTACAAGTAATTATGGAAGTAAAAGAAAATTTTTATGTAGATTGTGGTACACATGCTAACAGTTACTTTTATTAAGTAATGTTCATTTTTACACCTTTCTAGATATTTTGAAATTAAACAACGTTCTTGTAAATAGTTTCTTGTAATTAAAGTACCGAATGATACTTAAAATAATTATCGAGGAATATTGTAATAACAATAAAAAATATAAAATTATAATGATTATGTGGAATGCACTGTTAGATTTTTTATTTGTATTATTGTCAATATAATATATCATACCATTTTATAATACAATTTCAGGAAATAATGATACAGAATGTCGTTAAGTATATTATTCTTATACTTTACATTAACATTTTTATTATAAATAATATTTTATTGAGGATATGTACAAAAATTGTAAATAAATATAATATATATTTTAACATAAATTGATTTATATCTAATAATAATATGATTCATAAAAATCACGAAAAAGACTGATTTCTATATAAATTTTCGTTTATCTAATATCGATATTCCTATTGTTATAAATTACTGGCAAATAGTTTCAAATTTTCATAGTTAATATTTAATCATGCATTTAATAAAATACAAAATATTTAAAAAAAGTTAAATTAACAAAATTCAATATAATATGTGAATTAAAAATTATAATTTTGTAATAATTAAAATTATAGTCGAAATTTAAAGCACTAAATAAATTGTAACCTCTTTCAAAAATTATACATTTTTAACTAAGAAAAGGAGATTTGTTATTAATATCACTTCATTAAGTACGGTAAGGTCTAGTAATTTACTAACTTGTAATAATAAATACAATAATATAATAATTCTATATATTTCAAATTGATATTAAAATGAATTATCATGAACTTGAATTTTGATTTCGAATATAATAGTAACATATATATTAAATAAATTGTAATAAAATTAATAAAATAATAAAAATATAATAACCAGCTTCAGCACGAAAATGGATAAGAAAACTTATAGAAAATATAAAAAAAGGATCGCTCAAGCTGTAGCTAAAGTTGATAATAAGGCACCAAAATTTGAAATACCCATTTATTACAAAATGTGTGATATAATAAATGATATAACTCGAATACGACAATTAGACAGAGAAAACATGGAATTAATAAGGCGGATGAATATAATTACCCGATTAGGAGTACGTATTAAAAATTTTATAGCTACAAATATTTTCTATTCTTGTTTATTATTGTCTTTTTATATTCCTAACATACCTGTATAATTACTTTCTGTTATTTTTAAAATCTGAAATTCATATCGTATACTTAAATAAAAAAGAAAAAATTGTGTTTTTATCTCGATTGTGTCTAATTATAGGGAAATATTGATTGTTGGTTACCAAAAATAAAATACACATCAAGACTTGAAAATCAGAAAATAAAAAATGGAATGATTATGAAACAAAATATACAATTATTACAAAAAATTCGTAGTGCAGATAGTAATTATTCTGCTGCAGAGTTTGTTCAAAATTGGAAAAAAATGAAAAAGAAAACACAGCATAGAAAAAGGCAAATCATTATTTTTTAAGTACTTCAGGGCTATACATTTTTGTACTTCGAAATTTATAAGAAATAATTTTGATATTGATTTTTTCAAAATGTATTTACAATATAATTATTATAACTACGTTATTTTTTGAAATTTTAATTAAAAAAAGGAACATATTTTTATTTTTAGCTTTTTACGATTGTGATAAAATTATAAATCATATACATATTCATAATTTGAAATAATTTTATTTACTTATGTGTGTATTTTATATTTTCAATCAAAAAATATGCGTTTACTTCATATTCTTCAATTTTCAACATAATATTTACACTAATAGCAAAAATGAAAATAAGAATACTGTAATAAAATATATTAAAATACAAAAGATAAATTATGAATTACATTATATATTATGTAAGCATTCAACAATATAGCAAATAATTCTTTTTAAATTCTATAGATATCCAGAACCTACAACTCAAATTATTGGCTTACAATCACATCAAGATCATTGTATGGTTAAAGATTTATCGTTGTTAAAAGAAATGAATCCATCTATTCGAACTAAATGTTTTATTGAAATTGAAATCCAAGGAGATAATCAAAATTTAGGATGCATTCAGTTTGAACTTTATGATGATATTGTACCTCGAACATGTACAAATTTTGTGGAATTGTGTCGTGGATATAATGGTTTATCATACAAGTAAATATTCATATGTACATATCTTGATAATACTTATTATCATTTAAATTTGTTCTAAACTATGAAAATAGCGATTTCAATAATCACGATGAATATTGCAAAATTGTATCTAATTCCTTTATGAAGTACATTGAATATTGAATATAAAACATATACATGTAATAAATGCATAACATATATACATAAGATAAATTATAGATACGCATATCAACATGATCATACGTGTATATATTATTTATTTATACACGATACAGAGATACATAATATAATTAAAGAATAATTACTTTTTTATGAAAAAATAAAACGAATTAACACATTATTTTAATCGAACAGATTTATTCAGATCATGTTATTTCCATTAGTTATTATTTTTTACAAGTATAGTGATATAACATAAAACATACAATTGTATTAAAAAACATTCATATTTTTCCTACTAGAAACACACCGTTTCATCGAATTGTTTCCGGTTATTGGTGTCAAGGTGGAGATGTTACAAAATTCAACGGAAGCGGAGGAATTTCCATATATGGCGAATCATTTGAGAATGAGAATTATAATTTACGTCATGCCGGTCCCGGAATTTTATCCATGTGTAACGAAAATGAAAATACAAGCAATTCCAAATTTAATCTTACTTTTAGACGATTGGAAACAGTAGATAAGAAAAATGTAGTTTTTGGAAAAGTAATTTCAGGTCTTTCAAATATTTATAAGGTAAATTTTTTCGGAGATATTAATAAATATATTTCATTAATAGATCTGTAGTCTTTAAATAGATTTTATACAATTATTTTTTAGGAGTTCAATGAGAACTTAAACATTAACTATCTTTTATCTTAAATAATTAGTTTCTACATTATTTTTAAAATAACAACAAACTAAAATTATAAAAATTAAATAGAATTTTATTGCAATAAACCTTATTTTAGAACATCAAAATATAAAAAAATATGCACAATTTTATTTTATACCTTCAGAATCAAAGAATTAATAAAAATTCACTTGGATATTATACTGCAAAAACATTCCTTTTTAATTTATTTACATTATAAAATCAAATATAAATAACATATTTAAAAAATATGATTGCTTAAGTAATAATTAGTAGTTATTACTATGTATTAATATAACATTTGATATTTATTAGATCGAAGAATTTGGTACAAAAACAGGTAAACCATTTAAAACTATAATTATATCAAATTGTGGTATTATATCAAGACATGTAGAAAGAATTCAGAAAAAACTGAGCAAGATATAAATAACTCAACCAACTATTAAATAAAAAAATTATAAATATTCCTTTAAGCTATGTAAGGAAATTCAATATGAACAATTTAATTATTTGTATTTATTTTAATGACAGGAAAACGTAATCATATCAATTATTCAATTTATTTTTCAGGTTTTCTTGTTTTGTACAGACATAGTAATTTGTATATTACGTAGAAGTATAATACATTTAGTAAAATATATAAGTATATAAATACGTTTTTATATATAATATTTGACAGTAAATCATAATTTGTAGTATTTCTTGCAACATTTGCTGTTTTTAATTAATTATTTATAAATACAATTATACATTAACTATTTTACATGTTATCTCTATTGCACTATATTAATGTCATAACTAATAAAAAAGTGAAATATATTTCGCACATAAGTATCATCTCCAGAAAATTACAATATTTGTGATTTTAGGAACATTAAATACGAGGAATATTTTTGAAATAGAATCTGTTTTAGAATTACTATCGAGCAGTTATCATAAATAGCTTTTTATTTTATCCATTTTTTATAGTTGAACATCAAGATTCTTTTATACATAATTTATTTTATTACTTAAATTTTAGGAATAATGATTTAAATATTCTTTTGACATATAAAATATATTTTTATATAAGATTGTAGTTATTCGATTTATTTATGAGAATAAGGCACTTTAAAATTTCTGTATATAATAAAAATCATTGTACTGATATCTTAAAATCGTTATTATAGTTAAAACAGAAGGTATAAATATAATGATTTAGTATAAAATAATATTAGCAATTAAGATTAAAACATAAGCATGGGGTCACGTTCATATCATAGTAATAAAAACCTCTATGTATTAGAAATAATTTGGTTTAATTCAATTAACTGCAAAGATTAAATTTATGTTTTTAAGCTGGTATTCTTTTTGGATTTAAGTCATACATTCGACGCATACGTTTCTTTAATTCTTGTGGAAATTTATCGTAACATTTTTTACAGGCTGGTTTCAAATCAAATTCAAAGAATTTAGTTTTCTGGTTCATTTTTTGGTCACAAAATGCACATGCAAAGTGATGAACGCACCATGCTTTGTTCAAAGCTGTAAAAACTGAAAAATTTATAAAATATCATGTATTTATCATCTTATTCATCATCTTTAATTTAACGATTTAAAATAAAATTTATATAATAATATACTCACCATCACCAGAAATTACTTGATTACATACAAAGCACAAATTGCCAAAAAGTTGATGGTAATGTGTTTCACAGTAAGCTAATCCTTTTTTCTCATAATGTCGATGACCTAAGAATGGTTTTTCACATTTTGCACAAACAAAATGTTCAACATGCCAATGTTTACCTAAAGCAGTTACTACTCGTTCCTCAATTGGACGTCGACATGCACCGCAAATTGGAATTCCCATTTTATCATGACATCTCAAACAATATAATTCATTCTAAAAGTATTAGTAATTAAAATGTAAACCAGTAATATATTGTAAAAAAAAAATACTTTAAGATGACATAATTATAAATACATACCATTTCATTAGCAGCATATCCTGGTCTAGAATTAACTTCTCTAGCATCTGAATTAAGTTCTATACCACAAGCTGTACAATTAAAATGATACGGATGATAGAGTTCCCCACGAAAACGAAGAGGTTTGTCATCAATCACCCCACTGAAAGTTAGATGATTTTATAAATATATAATACAATACTTAAATAATATAATTATACATATACACAATTACAAATTTAGTCACAGAAATAAAACCAAAATTCATACTGGCACTGATGACAAATATATTTTCCAAGTGCTCCAGCCTTAACACGTGCATTACATGTGTGACATAAAGCTCTACCCTGACATTTAATAAATCCTGCATCAGCCAATTCACCGTTACATTCTTCACAACGAAAACATCCTGGATGCCAATTAGCATTCATTGCTTTTATGACACGACCAATAACAAATTCTCCTACATACAAAGAAATATAAATTACTTTTAAAAATTTAAGTATTTTAAATGCTTCATTATTATAAGCAATTAAAACAACTTACCACATTTTTCACAACAAGGTGCAAATAAAACATGGAAATCATGTTCACAATACTTATACCCTTCAAATTCATAAAATATTCCATCTGGGAATGGACGAAAACATTGTGCACATCTAATAAAACGTTTTTTTATTATAATTTATTACAACTGAAGACAATGAAGATAAATTATTATATTTAAATTTTATATACTATAGATTGTTAAACTGTTTAAATTATATATAATTCACTTACAAGTTAATTTTAATAATAATTTAATATTCTTACACAAAGCATTGAGGATGCCACAACTCTCCATTAGAATTAACAATTTTCTCATGAGGTACAAAACCTTCTCTACATCGAGAACAAAACATATTATCCAAAGACATCTCTGTAACACTTTTTTGAAGATTATATTATTAATAAGAATATCTGCTAAATATAGCAAATTTTTAACACAAAATATTTATAAAAATTTGTATCATAAGTTAGCATCATAATTGATAATAGTCTATATTTTTTTAATTTAATAAATATGTATTAAAATTTCATTTGAATACAATTACAAAATGGAAAAAAGAAATTGAGTATAATTATTTACTAAAAAATTTAGTTATTATATAAATTTTATATAACTAAGTGTAATTAAGGTATAATTATATATTGATACAAGATCATAAAAGATACAAAACCAGAAAAATGTATTAACAATTTCTTTTTTTATTAATTATAAAACTTTCAATATCTTATGTAAAGGATATTTTATATTATAAGTTTGAAGTAGAATAATAAAAATAATTTATTTTTTACCATTATCACTATACAAGAATACGTTTTTTTTTTACAATAAACAAATATTGCAAATTTATACTATTATTTATACTATATTCAAGTTAACATTTCAAATATTTTATAATATCTGATTTAAAATTATATACCTTCAAATTAAATTTGTTGGTGGAAGATATCCTATAACACTATGTTTCACAAGAGAAATAATTGTGCTTACCCTGGCATTCTTTAATGATAAAGAAGAACTAATTAAATCGCACGACTTTTATCAATGTTTTTTTTTTATTAAAGAATATATCAATATTATATATTAGAGATTATTTTAAGAAGTACCTAGTATTTTTATAAACAAGAAATTTTCACTTTCTATGATAAAATTTTATATGGAATATACACAGTATTATAAATATAACTTTACTGTGATACAATGATTTATTATATATTTAGAACAAAAATTACGTCATCAAATAATGCTCCACCTTTTCTGCAATAATCATTTACCTACTGTGGCCAATCAGATGTTAGAAATGTAAATTGCCTTTTGTGAAATATTATTTCAAACAATGAAGTAGGATTATATAGATATGAAACTTCGAAGAATATTGAAGAAATGTCATCATTTTCTCTTATTTAATTCAAATAAATAGAGTTTTTTTAATTTTAATTCTTTATTTTTGTTAAAATATATCCATAAATATGAAATTTTATTTACCACCTTTCACATAAAATCATTTAATTAATTTATTTCTCGATTAATATTTACATTTTATATTTCTGGGGATGTTTTAAATAATATTAAAATTTTTAGAATATCTTTAAAAAATAAATAAGCAAAACTGTTACAAAAATTATAATTAAATATATAAACAACAAAAGATTGTTCCAAATTAACTTTTATTAATACAATTTTCAATGTTATGAGACCTTAAATTTACATAAGACCATTTAATATATAAATGACACGCTCATTTGAAGTAAAACACGTATTTGGAAAGCTGCATTAAAATAAGTTACTAATGGTATCATCTTTTTCTTAATTTTAACCTTACTTCAATATAAGTCTTTATTATTAAGCCTAATTCCTGACAAAATATCTCTTTCAGTGATATAAGTATTTATGTAAAAATACGTAAGTATTAACATAAGTATGATATAAAATAGAAATATCATTATCAAGTTGCATTTTATCTACTAGTTTATAGTATCTACTAGTTTATATATCTTTAATAAAATATAATATTAAAGATTTAATTAACTTTTTTTCAAGACTAGAATTTAGAAAAGTTAATGCATTGATGATTGTTTGAATTTCTGTTTTAAATATAATGTTCTAAATTTCACAATTACTGAAACAAGATGTTATTTAAAATAATATATTTCTAATGGTAATTCTATATGTATTACTAGTTATTACAGTAGTGTAACAATCTAAACGATTGTCAATACTCATATCTTTCATTACATATGCTGCATGTTGTGTTACAACATAATAGTACATTCAACTTAAATAGTTCTATGCGTATAGAACATGGATCTAAGGGTTCATCCATATAGAAACAATGAGTGAGTTCGAAATATTTTATTGATGGAAGTATTACGTAGTACGTAGAAGTATACTTTGTTAAACACAAGTCAGAAGTATTATAAAAATTATTTTAAATTCTAGTAATAACTAATAATAGAAATAACTAGGAAGGAATTAGAACCTAATTTTTAAAATCTTGAAACTCGAATCTGAAACTCTGTAAAATTTTGAAACTCTCGGAATTTCTTGAAATGTGAATATTATTTTGTAAAGAGAATATTTTGTATTAAATATTGAACTTATACCTTTGCAATTACAATTAAATGCTAATCTTTGTATACCTTAAAAATAATTTGGAATATATGTACATGAATCGAACATTTTCGAAGTTTTGTGTATGACTTTCATTGATTTTACATTTTATTTTGCCTGAATTTCAAAAATTTTTAATTAAGAGAAAAATTCAAAGTTTTCATTTCTCAAAATTCGAAACTTTTGAAAAACCATCCCTAGAAATATCTCAGTGTATATGTACTTTTATCCTTTTATGACATAACATTTATTTTTTTATTATATAAAATTAATACCATTAATTTTGAACATTGCATTTAGTAAGTTGAATAATATTAAATACGTAATTTAGAAAAAACATGTTAAAATCATTTAATATAGTAACATGGCGCTGTTAGCAGTTTGCTAATCGATCGAAGAGTATTAGTGAGGTCGACACTCTGTAAATGTTTTCGTACGAATTGTTTGTGCCGTGGAAGAACGTTCTCTTTCAATAAAGTATTAACAGTGTAATTTGAAAAATGGCATGGTTATGTAGTCGTGTTGCTTTCCGGACTTGTCGACGCACATTTTTGAGCGATGCTGTTAAATACAAAGCAAAGAATGGTAAGACATATAGTAAAATATATTTATATAAGTATTTTACGTTTTTATATTACGTAATATGATGGAATTTATTGGTTTTACATAATTCTTAATTCTTTTTAAGTAGATAATACAAATTTTTTTCTAATAAAATTCTTGTTCCAGGTATTCCTGAGCCATTAGATCTTGCGACAGGTATAGAAAAACGTGAATTACTTGCTGCAGCAGCCGGAAATTTTGTAAGTTTCTATGTTTAATAATTTTCTGAATCAATTAATAATTTTATATTATTTGTAACTTATATCTCAATATTAAGATTATTTCAGATAATATAAATTATTTTGATTGATATTTTAATTCATTATAATAATAATAATTATTATTATTATTATTTATTGTTTTATTGTAGGATCCATATCACATGAAAGCCTTAGAAATATCACGTGATAGCACAAGAGAATCACCAAATTTAGTACCAAGCGCATTCAAAAGTCGTATTGTCGGTTGCATTTGTGAACCAGATACATCACATGTGAATTGGATGTGGTTACATGATGGTCAACCACGTCGTTGTGAATGTGGTCATTGGTTTAAACTTACTGAAGTTGCTCCATTGTAATGTAATGTCATTTCTTGTTAATTAGTCATTTATTAAAATAATAGAATTAATATTATATAATACTACCAATTGTTTTTATTTACAACCATTTCGTGTCCTATCTTTCACATTTTATATACTTTTAAAATATTGGTATTATGCTTACTATCTTTAACATTTCTAAGTAATATATTTTAAAATGTCATTGCAATAAAATAAAATTCATTTTATAATAATATAGATTAATAAAACACATTGATATAGAAAATTATATATAAATACATTAATTTTTAATTCATGTTTATTATTGTTCTTTCCTATAAATTCTGTTAATTATCTTGAATTATTCTATATAATTTATTATGAACCATACAATTTAGAAATTATTTTATTATTAAATTTTTAAATATAACAGATATCTCTTTGCTAATACATTTTTAAATTTATGCATAAGTTACATTATTACATATAAATTTATGTTATATCTATATCATTTCAAAATTTAATGAACAAATTGTATGTGTTAATGACTATTATTTTGGTGGACTTTAAAAAGCAAAGATGAAATTTGGAATCAATGCCATAAATATAAGATGAATAATTTTTTAGCACTAAGTAGTATATTTTTAAATACCTTTTTATTTATTATACATCAGTTTATTACATATGAGTTATTCAAATATAATAATTTTAAACGATAAATAACAATATACTAAAGAAATATGTTTTGAAAACATGTTTTGATGATAGTATGTATAGAAACTATAGCATTCTGTGCAAAACATGAAATTTATTTTATATTTATATTATTTGTAAATATAATTTAATTTTGATTGTGAAATATTGTAAATATGATATACATCAATTTTTATTTTTATGCTATAAAAATCATGAATTTCATCTATTTTAAGTTCATCACAGTCATAATACAATTGTAAATTTATTTATATTTAATTTTCAAATTCACAATCATAAAAATATGACAATATTATGCAAGAATGAAATTAATAAAATTGATACTATAATAAAGAATTCATTTCATATTTTATACAATAATTATATCTACGCATTTAACTTCAGCATATAGATTTTATGAACACGAGTAATTAATTTTTTTGATATTATGCTTCAAATTTACAAAAAATTCTATAAGAATTTCTAATTTGCATTCTCATATCAATTTCAACAGAATCATAATTATAACAAATGAATAAATTATTATCATTTACATTATAATTAGGCTAATTTGTATTAATTTATTATGCTTTAGACCTTTTATTAAATAATATTGAAGATTCCTAAAAATTTGTTTTAAACACAATATACACTTTGATATTCTCTTTGGAAAGGGACGTTTCTTGTACTTAATAAATCAGTCCTTGGTCTGCGAAAGAGTAGTACATGTGGTTCTAAAAAATTATTTAAATTTAAGATAAATAATATCATGTTGTCTTAATGTACAATATAGTTATATTAAATGTAAGTATTTAGTTTATTTCATAGTTTATTTCATAATTAATTAAAATCCAAATAAATAGTAATCTAAATATGTTTAACAATAGAATTCATCAAAAGGGATAACAAACATATACAAAAAGTAATAAGTGGGATCAGATATTATCAGATTATTCTTCTATTCATAAAGTTTAATAATTCTGTAAGAATTATATGATATATGAAAAATTTAATTTGTATTCTTTAATTAATTCTTTTTTTTACAATAAGTATAGGGAAGCTATAAAGAGTTTTATTTCGTTTCTGAATTTAATATTAATATTATTATTCTTATTAGGCTAAAAAAGTAAGGTCTTTAATGAAAATATATAAATATACGGATAAATATAAAATTTGAATATTAATTATCAAATTATATATGTTATAATCAAACAATGCTATTATTATGAAAAGTACAAATATATGTATTTTTACCTGGTACATGCATCATATAATGTACCCAGCCTGGACTTTGTTGAACTCCTAAATTTCTCCATTCTGTTTCTGACATAAGATGCGTTTTTGGAACATGTCTTCCTAAATCAGCAGGTAAGATAACATGTCTGTAAAGAAACAAATATTCATTACAAATTAATACTTATTATAATTTTACAAAATTTTAATATTAGTTATGAACAATAAGTTATACTTATTTTTTTATTATATACATTATTTGAAATATTTATAGATCATTAAAATACAAATATTATAACGAATGTAAAAAAAAAAAATAGATACATAATATACATTAATTCTTTTCATATAATTTTACACTAAATAAAATGTGTAACAAGATTAAATATATACAAATCAAAACTATATATATAAAAATTTATTTCAATAGTTTATAATGCTATACGTTAAATATAATTTACATATTTTAATTTAACGCTTTAATGACTTAATATTTTAATACAAATTAACTAAATTTTTGTACAAACCTATATTCATATTTATCGTCGTTGTATTTTTCAGAATATTGTATTTGATCAGTTGGCATTTTGAATGTTGAAGTATAAAGACTTACGAATCTTTTTCTTTTATAAAATTTATGGCCATAACAGTTATATATACTCATACAATAATAAATTTCACCTTATTTTCGATGACGTCAAATCAGTTTCCGCACTCAATAAAATAGGTACTAAATTTTTTAAAAAGTTACAAATAGTAACAGCACATTTAAGAAACTAATACGCCCTCTTGTAGTTTTATCTAAATTATATTAAATGCAAAAAATTATTAAAATTGTTGTTGAAAAAAAAATCTATTAAAAAACTAAAATATTTGACAAGATATTAAATTTAATGAATCAATAGGATTTTAATATTTATTAATAATTACAAAATGCAAGATTTATGTCCACTATGTTTGAAAAACGGTGCAAAGAAGAAAATAAAATTATTGCAAATTAATTTACAAGAAGCTGTGTGGGTATGCGAAGAAGATAAGGTAGATTTCTAATATTAATATCCAGAAATATAAATGTTTTTCTTATTACTGTAATATTTTACTATTTAGTAACATAACCTCATATTCAATGCTATTTGAGTTATTCATAAGCTAAAGTGGTTAACTTCAATTTAAAATTTTTTTTAAATTTTATTACTAAATTACGTAATTGGTGTTTAACTTTTTATATTTAAATTAATTTTTCACTTTTTGTTTTGCGAAGTTAATTGATTTAGCAAATGAGAGCCTCATTTAACAATAGAAATTAATTTAAAGAACAAATATAGTTACATATTTATAAGTAGGAATATGATAATGTTATTTATTATTATATTTTTACTTTATATTAAATAATCTATTTATTTATTTTATATTTTAGTGCATATGGCCTTTTGGATATGAGAATTTTGTATTTTGTCCAAGAGTAGTAGGAAAAAATTGGTCATGTTATTGGGATGATTTTAAACCAACAATACCAAGATTAAAAGAAAATTCTGAAATATTATTAGGTAGCACACCTACAGTATCTATCAAACATACACAAAAAGAAATTATTAATAATTCAAATGTACATTGTTTAGAAGATATTAATGATATAAGTAACAATTCAAACATAATAGATTCAAAACCTAGTTTTAGTGATCTATGTACTCCTGTTTCTGAAGGACCAAATATAATATCAAATATTAAAAGTAAAGAAGATTGTAATGAAAATAAAATTTTAAATGAAAAAATTACTACTAGTAGTATAAATATACATAATAGTAGCTTGCAATCAATTGACAATGATATAAAAGTTAAAAATGAACGGGTAAATTCAGTAAATAAACAAAACAAAGAACAAAATGATATTTCTACAGAAAGTATTAAAAATATAAACAATATAAAAACAATTCCTAAAATAATAAATATTGAGGAAACAAATATTGATATTTCTGCTAGTAAGATAGAAAATAAAACCTCTATTCAAGAAGAACTAAATGAAAAGGTTTTAGATATTAATAAGTTTATAGATATTACTGACTCTAAAGTAACATCAGAAGTTAAAAAATTATCGGACTTAAAATCAACTGTAAGTATTGAAGGTGTACAAAAATCTAATTTAAATATAACTATGATGAAAATAGATGGTTTACCACCCATAACATTATCTTTTGAAATCCCTGTGTGTAATACAACTCCTGAAACAGTTAGAGCTAATATCCAACAAATTGATTATAAAAAGAATAATACAAGATCAAATGATCCAGAAACAAAAATTACACCTGTAAAACGAAATGTAACCAGTGGCAAACAATATGAAAAATTCAGTTTCAGTGTTATTAAGAAGAAAATGGAATCAAATAATTCAATCGATATTAGCAATGCTAATAATAATTCTTTAAATTTAAAGACAAATCCAAAAATTCAAGAAGTAAAAGATAATTCAACAAAAACTATTTCAAATGTAAGTGTTTGTGCACAAAATCAATTTAATAATTCTGTGACTTGTTTATCAAATCAAGAAAATGTTACATTTAATACTTCGGAAGTAAATACTAATGTAAATATAGATACAGATTTGGAAGACCTTTTAACTAGTGCTTATAATGCTTCTGAAGATATAAGTGATGAATGGATAAATTCTTTATTGTGCTGATATTGAATTAATGATGTAATTTATTATAATTAATTATTTCATCAAAACAGTATTATATAGTTTCCTATATCACGTATATTAATTAAAAATCTTAGAATAATTGTTGTAAATAGATTGCTTAATGTTAGTATAATAATATAATAATATAATAATAAGTAAATGAAATAAGATGTAAAAAATATAGATGTATGAGTTCTTTTTTAAGTCATACAATATTTAAGAAATTTAATTAAATTATTTTGTATCAACACATTTTACTAAATTGTTTATTTTTGTAGTCTCTAGATAAGCATAGTAATTAAAAATTTTATTTTCATTAACTTATCAAAATATTGTCATGTTGTAATTATTTTATTATGTAGAATTTTATTTCTAATATCATGATTGTTTTATTATAAAATTTGTTATATATTAATTTGAAATTTTGCATAATGCTTTTGATATTAATATATGATTAATATACATTAATATTATATATTTAATAGATATTCAGTATATGCAGGCACAGCTTTATTATGTAATACATTATATGTTTGAATATGTATATTATAAGTATTATAATAGTCTTTCCGATTAATTACATAATATATTTCTAAAACATTTTATTTATTTTATTTAAATCATTTGTAAATTTTAGTATAAAAATAACTTTATTTTTATACAATCCCGAAATAAAGGAAAGTATCTATACTATTTATTATTCCATGTAATCCATTTAAACAATGTAAATATTAGATAACTTTACTAGGATTATTGTATTGTTACGGATCTCTCATATCCAACCTGTACACGGCCTAGTAACAAGAGCGAACTGTAATTTTCGGAATAGTAATCCATGACCTACTAGGCTGTTCGGGCAAAGAACAATCGCGGCTGTTCTCTATAAAAAAGGGCATCTTCCACCGAAATTCAGCTAGTTGAGCTGTCAAAGTTCAATAGAGTTAATTTAATTCTACGTCGTGAACATTTGGAAACTTTCAGCAATCCAGCGATCGAACTCATAGAAGAGGAGTTCTAAGTGCGATCCGTAACAATTGGTATCAGAAGTGGGATTGCTGAATAATTCCAACCATGGTTAAATTTGTTGAACTGAAAATTCTACAGCTGAAGAAGGAGATGGAAGCCAGAGGATTGTGTGTAACTGGACAAAAAGCGGATCTTCAAGCTCGTCTTCGAGAAACGTTTGAACGTTTGGTAATGGATGTAGCAGGTCCTTTTCCTACAAGTGACGCGGGAAGCAGGTATGTACAAGTGGTTTTGGACTATTTCAGTAAGTGGCCGGAAGTTTATGCACTGACCAACCAGGAGGCAAAAACGGTTGCTGAAGTTTTCATTCAGGACTGGGTGACTCGGTTTGGAGTATCAATTGAAATACATTCGGACCAAGGTAGAAATTTTGAATCTGCTGTATTTAAGGAAATGTGTTCAATGTTGAGCATTAAGAAGACTCGAACGACAGTGTTGCACCCACAATCTGATGGAATAGTAGAAAGATTCAACCGCACTCTTGAAGAACATCTGCGGAAGGTCGTGCACAAATATCATCGGGATTGGGACAAACACATCCAGATGTTCTTGTTGGCGTATCGTGCTGCGGTGCATATAACTACTGATCATGCACCCGTTAGAGTTACGTTTGAGAGGGGCCTGAGGCTCCTAGCGGATCTTAAATTTGGAAGGAAACAAGGTGAAGCAGTGGATGAAAGTAACTACTGGGCAATATTCAAAGACGAGATGGAAAACTTGCACCATTTCCTAAGGCAAAAGACACGGCTCATGGGTGACAAGATGAAGGACCGTCACGATCAGGGAGTAAACTCTGACGGATTTAAAGAAGGTGATTTGGTATTGCTATTTAACCCGCGGAGAAGGAAAGGTTTGTCTCCGAAACGTCAAACATCCTGGGAAGGACTGTTAAGGGTGATCAAACGTCTAAATGACGTGGTTTATCGCGTTCAATCTTGTGCGAGAGGTCGTAGCAAAACGAGAGTCGTTAACTTGCAGAGACTGACCTCTTATGGCTCGAAGAATTCTGTGTGGGATCGGGACAATCAGACTTAAGCAGGGAGCAGGGAGCAGTGTTACGAGTTTCTCGTATCCACCCTGTACACGGCCTAGTAACAAGAACGAACTGCAACTTCCGGAATAGTAATTCAGGACCTATTAGGATGTTCGGGCAAAGAACAATCGCAGCTGTTCTCTATAAAAAAGGGCATCTTCTGCCGAAGTTCAGCTAGTTGAACTGTTAAAGTTTAATAGAGTTAATCTAATTCTACGTCGTGAACATTTGGAAACTTTCAGCAATCCAGCGATCGAACTCATAGAAGCGGAATATTAAGTACAATCTGTAACAATATTGTTTTCATGTTATTAAAGAAAAATTAATATAAATATTATAATTTTTTTATAACATATTTTGATATAAATAAGATGTACTCATATTTTATAGTTATTTTATGTATATCGTGTATGTTACAATATAATACAATTATGCATAAATTGTTGTGATAATGTATATAGTAAAAATTATTTATTTTTAATATAATCAGTACTGTCAAGATATCATTATTTTAGGATATTATAATTGTACATAATATATTTTGAAAATATTATCACCCAATGAAAGAAGTCTCCACATAGTTTATAATCCAGTTATTTAATAAATATAATATGTATGTAAATTTGTTTTAAATTGTCAAAATAATTATTATTAAATGTGTATTACACAATGTTACCAGAAGAGCTTATCCATGTTTTCATAATTATGAATTGACAATAAATTTATTTCTGAAGCTATTGTATTTATACAATATTCTTAAACGTAAAATATTCGTAATTTAAATTGAACTTCAAAATGCTTTAAATGAGTGACAATGAATATACAAAAAATTATATTCCAAGAAAACAAGCCTATTATACAATATAATATATCTTTTAGGAGATTCTAAAATATTTGTAGAATATAAAGTAAGAACACAGTGAAAGTGAAATTAAAATATGCAAAAAATTATTGCAAAAAATATATTTATATTGTACACTTACAGTAAATTGCAAAACAAAATGGTTATTTACCAATGAATAAAAAGACGTTTACAAGTACTTTGCATTCAGCTTTTTTCTTTGTCTTTTAAAATTTCTATTTTTCGACCTAACAAATCATATTTAGAATGATTTGGTTCTGGATCTTGATCTGTATCTGAACTACATTCACTGTCGCTAGAATCATCATAAGAACCAAGGCCAGGTAAAATTCCAATACATTTCATGCCTCCTGCTTCTCGTGTTATATCTTCATGTTGTAAAGTATCACTTTTAAATGTAGATTCACATTCAGTGACTATTTGTTCATTTATTTCACAATCTTCCTTTTTCAATGTGTCTTTATTTTCATCAGATATTTTTCTCTTAACACCTCGAGTAACATCTGCACAAATAGAATAAGTTAATATTAGAGGCAAATAAATATTAAGGATTTCTTCCTTACTACTTGCAGTATTTAACTATTTTTAATATAGTTTTAATTCTTTTAATAATAATTACTATCATTTTTCAACCTAATTTTATCAATTGTTATTATTCAAGAATTTGACATGATAAAAATTTTTAGTTACCTTGTTTTTGTTTTTCAGGTCGCTTAACTACAACACCAGCTAATAATTTTAATTGTGAAGTACGACTACTAAAAAATAAAATTTATCTTTTAATGTTAAAATATATATTATTATTAAATTAACAACAAACATAACAACAAAAATGATTATGTATTGAGATTATTTATCAAATATTATATCATAAATTTCAAAATGTTCAAAGTGTAATACTAATAATAGGAAAGGGAATTATATTTATTACAAACATATTAGATAAATTAGTATATTACCTTCCAGAAGAAACATTTTTATTTACAATTTGAGGATTTTTTAATTCTTGTTTTAATTTTTCACTTAACGATTTTTCTTGTAATGAAGCAACAGCAGCTTTGAAGTCACGCATTTCTTTTTCTTCTTCAAGATTTTTTTTACGCTCTTCTTCTAATTTTGTTCTATCTACCAAATCCAAAAATTCCACTTCATCATCATCTAAACCTTTTATCATATTTTCTATAATTAAGAATATAAGTTTATGATATAATAAAAAATATATTATTCTTTATTTAAGTGAACATATATCTATTATAAAATTTATATATTTAATTATATTCTGAAATGTTTAACTTACTTAGCTTATGTGCTTCTTCATATTCTGTGTCCCTTTTATTTTTTTGTTCTTGTAGCCGTTCATACAAAGATCTTGGATCATATGATTCTTCTGGAGCTTCTACAAAAATTAGCAGACATAGTAACAGTAATCAACTTATAGTAGCTAAAATATAAATAGAAAATATAAAGAATAGAGAAACAGCATTTGTTATAATGTTTATTTCAAATATGATATAATTTCTATGTACATTTGTTGCAATAAAGATAGCTTTTTTATATTTTAGCAAATAAAACAATTAAAAAATGTTAATTTCATAAACAATTTTTTTCAATTTACCCTTTATGCCATAATTTGTTTACTACTGTATATATTTCAAAAATTGAAGACAGAATTTAATGAATGTATATTGTTTATAACACATAGTTAATAATAATATCTATAATATATTAAAACAAACAAACAAAAGATGTATATATATTCCAATTATTATAAAAATTGTAAATCACAGAATAATGAATTTTAAAAATTCTATTTTTTAATGTATATTATAGTTTAGGAAAGAATTACATAAATTTATTGTTATCATATACTATTATAATTTATGATAAATAAATTTAAGAAAATTGACACAATTGTTATGTTGTAACAATCCAATTATATTTTAAATCATCCATTAATGACAGAAAGGATAAAAATAAAGACTAAGTACTATAATTAATTTTAAACATATTATAGTTTTATATTAATTAAACATATTCCTAGAATAAATTGTTAAAATATAATATATAATGAAAATAATAGAAACCTAATGGTTGGTCTGCAGTTCGTACACGTTCCCATTCTTCTTGTCGTATTCTTCGCTGTTCTGCAATCTCAGCTTCAGATATAAATCCTGAACTCATTATGAACTAAAAAAAAATGTTGAGATACAAAATTTTTATTTTTAGTCATTTAAAATATCATATACAAGTAACATTAAAAATTTATTTGCTATGATTAATATTTCTTTAAATAATGTATTGAAAATAGTAATATATTCCTTATTTTATTAATATTAACAATTACATTGTACATTCAATAAATTATATAAAATTCAATAAATCATATAAATGAAAGATAATTCATTCATATGATTATAATGTTTTACTATAATTAAATGGCTAACATTATGTAAGAAAACATAAATAAATGAATACTTTTATTACAATCAGCAATGTCATATATTACATAGTATTTGATATATAATACACGCATATTTTTACTAAAATTTTTGTATTAATACTTACCACTCCTATCTATAGTAATCTTTGACAGATTATACAAATATTTAATAGCACAAAGAATATATGTTTTCAATGTCTGTGAAGTTTTTACTTTTATGAACACTCAACACTTATAATTAGTTATTCACTCTTCACCATAATTAAATATCGAAATTTGTTCAAAATAATTTTTATTTAGGTTTTATATTTAATACTTTAAATTAAAAGTTTCAAACATTAAATTAAATGATTTATAGCATTAACATTTTTCTAGGAATATTTGGCATTCTGTATTTTAGTCGTAAAACCGTCTTTTTTAAAATTTATTAGTTAGCAATAAGACGCTACAAGATGTTAATTACTTTTTAATTTAGTTAAAATATTCTTAATATATAGACAAATTTAATGATGTTTTCAAATTAGTAAATGAAGATAAATATTTAGTACTTTTTGAAAAATATAGAGGTTAAGTTCTACATTTAAACTTGTATAATTGTAATTGAACACTCATAAATTGTATATTTTATTACAAATAGATCACTTCTTTTACACAATTAACGTCAGACTGAACAATATTTTGCATTACCTTATCATTACCTATGTCACGAAAACGATGTCCCGCAAATTAACTGCTCGAAGTTAACCAAGCTTTACACGCATGCGTAAAACATTACACAAATGTTATATACGTGCACATTCGAGTGTGTGCAAAATATAAATGTCGCTATATGTAATTATGATATTAGATAATTTTAATGCATATTTTATACAGTATTATACACTAATTTAACGAAACTATATTACATAATAAATTATATAATTTTGTCTAAATTATATTTATAATATATACGATTTACTCATCACATTAACACAACAGAACTAACAGAATTACTTTAAATTATTCAAAAATTCTACATTCTATATTAATACGGAGTAATAACATATATAAAAATAACAAAGCTCAGTAATTATGACTCATGTTGTGCATTTCTATAACTTAGAATGAGGAGAATAATAAATTTAAAAAAATTATTTCAAATATTTTTATTTCTTAAGTAAATTATACATAAGTTTCTGGGAATTCGAATGTTACATCCCGACCTGTTAACTTCTTATAGACAGCTACAAAGGTGTTAACCTAGTAAATAAAACATTGCTTTAGATACTACATATCAATTATTAATAGAAAATATAAAGATAGTTAATTTATGTTTTCCTACTACGGAAATAAAAATGAAATTTTAAAGATTGCATTTTAAACTAATATTTAACATTAAAAATACATTTACCTTATGTTCAATGTTCGTTTGTTCATTTTTATCTAAATGAACTTTAATAAGTTGTTTACCATCAAGTTTAATTCTGATGCGTTTTCCAACAATCTCTACAGGATATACTAAATCTTCTAATAATGCATCGTACACTGCAGTTAATGTACGGCTAAAAAACAAATTTAGTATATATTTATTATCAATATATATAATAGTACATATGAACACAAGTTATTAATATTTTTGATAATATAATCTACCTTCTTGGTCTTTTCTGCTTATTTTTAGTACGTGTTTTCCTAGTTGGTTTAGGCAAAATTTTACGTTCTCCAACAAACATAACATGTTTCCCAGAAAACTTTTTCTCTAATTCACGTACAAGTCTAGTTTGAATTTTTTGAAATGCCTTCAACTTTGGCATAGGTACATATATAATGATGCACTAGAAAAAAAATATTAATTTAATTTATATAATTACATATTTGTTTAAAAAATTTTATTTTCATTTCAAACATCATGTAAAGTAACTAAAATTATTTAGACTCTAGCATGAGTGTTATCCCCAATACAATATCTCTTATAGATATTTAATTATAAATGTTGTTTATTACTTAGTATTTAAACAAAATTGATATATATTCACAATCAAAATTATGCAGCATTATTGACAGAAGTTATAAAACTGAACTACTATTTTAAGCTAATAGAAATAAAGATAAATTATACAAATAGAGTATCATACAAAATAAAATGTTGTTTTACCTTCTTATCATTTGTAATTTCGATTTCACGTGCTTTAGTAATATAAAGTTCTCTTAATTGTGACTTTAAATCACTATTCATTTCCAGTTCCAGTAGAGCTTGGGAAATGCTGGCTTCGAACGCATCAGGTTCAGCATCACCACTTTTTATTATTTTAGGATTTGCAGTATACATCTAAAAAATATTTAGAGGTTAAGTTCTGTTCTTGTTTATACACAGATACTTTTTTAAGTTTTAAACAATTATTTTATTTATAACAATTTTAATTAAAAGAAATATTTCATGTTAATTTTGTAAAATAAATAAAAATATAATCTTAAAGTTAGATATTATGAACTACAATATGCTGTCAAACATAGTAAGTACATTGTAACAAATAGAATCCAATATTATCAAATTTTATATAAATGATCCGAAAAAATATATTAGTTTATCTAGTAAATTGCAATGTTACGAATAACATGCAAAGTTTCATTTAATGTTTTCTAATTCATTTTAACTTTGTTTTTAGCTAAAAACTGAACTGTTTTTCGCGTGTACCTTAATGATATCTGCACCGAGTGAAAAAGATCCAACATACCCATAGATAGATTTACCAACCGTTCTATTCACAAAATGTCTCTATATCTTTAGTCATATTTATATAACTATAATTATTTAATATATAGCTCATAAGTATAATTTTTCATTCGGCATTGTGTTATTAATTACGTTTTAACACATACTTTCAATTAATTAATTTTTATCTAAAATTATTTCCTGGTAATTTAGTTACAGTATTTTCGTTAAATTTATATTTTCTCAAAAATTTGTTTTTAAAATATTTAAATATTTTGTTCTATAGAAAGAATTACGAAAAAATTAAAAAGAAACGTTTGATATAATTATAATACTTTTATAGATACATACCAATTATATATATGCATACATGTATTTTATATTTAAAGCTTTATGGTAATTTTTTAAATAAAATATCTTAATAAACCATAATGTTATTCAATATTTTGTCATTGAAGCGATTTTTAAGTGTTTTTGGTCTTATAATATATTTGTTAATTTTTTGAATGGATTTTATTTTGTAATTTAATATTGAAGATGTATTCAGTAGTGTATATTTAGTTCAGAGTATTGCCATAGAACATGGTATTTTATGTAATTCAGAATATACTATTTATTGAAATGGAATGAAATATTAAATAAGTTTAAATAATGAAATAAAAAGATTAGACAAACATTTAAGTTGTGTATCAGTGAAAATATGGAAGATTTAGAAAGTGCAGAAGAACAGAAACAGAAAAAGATACCTTTTTCCATTCTTGGAGAACCAGTAATTAAAACATATTGTCAAAGAAATGCTTTAATGAGTGCTATATCTGGAGGCATAATTTGTGGATTAGTAACATTTTTGTTTACCAGTAATCCATCAAGGTCTACACGTATAGGAATGTACAGTTACTTAGGAATAGGATGTACTTATGCAGGCTTTTGTGCATATGAGGAGTATACATTGGGAAAACAAACAAGAGAACTTAAAAAACTTCTATATAGAAGATCTCGTTTAGTAAATAACGAAGACACAGGATAAGTTGATTCCATAAAGTTTGTTGAAATTGGTTTAGACTCTTGAAATTTATGAAAACTTGTATGTACATATATAATTTTCATGAGTCATGGAAACTATAAAAGTAAATTGTGTAAGCGATATTTCTGTAACAAATTCTTACTTTATGTTTATGTATTTGTTTGTAATATTTTATTAGTAATGTAATATGTATAATAAAAAGTAAAGTGATATAAAAATGTTATTTCGTGTATATAACCTAAACATAAATAATAAAGCTCAAACATATAAACAATATTATAATCAATAATAATAATATGTAATTAACACTATTTAATTAAAATGTTGTTTGTGTTTTATTCATGTTGATATTATTAAATGTCTTATTGGATATATTATTATTTAATGCATGCTATTTGAATTATTTAATTTATAAATTAATTATATATATATATATATATATCCTTTTGGATTAGCAATTAATATATTTCACTATATGTATTATGTTAGTTTAGTTATATATAATTTTTCATGTGTAGATGATTAGGTACATTGATAATAAAGGTAGATTTAAACAAGGAATTAGTAACATATTTTATTTAATGTATAAATAAATGATAAATTTAAATACCACAAATATTTATCAATATTAACAATATATTTTTTAAAATAATATAAAGAAGCTTATAAATTGAATTGTATGTATAAAATTCGATAAATATTTATAATATTTAAGATATAAACAGGTAATAAAATTGTTATTTTTTGTATGTTTCTTTTCATTTTTTTAATATTTTATTACATATGGTATGAAATAACTATTTAAATATGAAATTATGTTGTAAAAAATTTAATTGCTTACTATAATATGTACATATTATAGATCTGTAATATTTACGCATACAAGAGTAATTTTTTATGTAAGTTTAGTAAGTTGTTTAAATTTATGTTTCAAAAATTTACAGTAGATGGTGCTGAAGAGAATGTAGTATTAGGCGAAATTCTATCTGCTGTATGTTCATTGGTGTTTGACGCTTGGTAGGGTGTGTATGACATCACGACGCATGTTTCGTACTATCGAATATGCTGAGTGACAGGTGGTGTAGTAGTTCTGTTACGTACTGTGTATCGAGGATACAAGTCGTATCCTCGCGTCACGCGATCGGCACGTTGTCATTCGTAGGTGTCAGTGTTAAGTTTTGTGATGCATACCACGATTTTACGCAATCTACTTGAGAGATTTAACTCTGTGAGAAGAGGTGAGTTTGTTACTTTAAGTAATATTAAAAATTCAGCTCTTTAAAATCTGATGTTATCTTTATATACATGCAGATGAACAAAATTTTGTTGAAATAAGAGGAAATCTCCATGATGCTTTGTGTTCTGTGTTTTAAGTTTTATAGGTACATCGATAAATTTTTACCGACAAACTCTTTTGATTATTTATCCAATAGTATTTATTTATATACGAGTATAGTTTTTAAATCGTTTAAATATTTTTTTATCTATTTCCCTTAACTCGCTTAAAAACGTTTAGATATAATAATTAGGTAATTTATGGTTGCATTTTATGAAAATGTGTGATTTTAATACGTATGTAAAATGAGAATTCGAGGACGATCGAATTTGCTTAGGACTTGACGACATTTTACATGTAAATAATGAATGTAATCTTTAATCTTCCATATGTGTTGTCTATCATTTTTGTATGGCATTTATTATAAATCATTACGACAGCAAGCAAAAGAGAGACTGGACACAATCTTGGGCAAGGTTTGATAATATTTATGGCAAGTTGTTGGTATGAAAAAGAACAATTTATTTTTTCCAGTGTTTTTGAGACAGCTATACAACAGGCCAGGCATAGAGCCGCACGGAATTTTATTTCTGTGAGTAAACACGAGTGCATTACAATACGATTTTCAAATACTTTTTGGCAAAGAGGTGTTTACAAAAGGTTAAGGTGCATGCATAACGCATTTGGGGGTTTTTATCTTTCTCACGATCAACTAACATTGGTTTATTATTTTCATTTCTTTGCTTTTTTTCTTTCTCTTTGATTTTCTTTTGTTTTTAATAAAATAGAAGTGATTTTACATTATGTGTATTAAAAGTTGTGTTATATGACATATGTAAGTTGTTTAAGTGAACGTAAATTTGGAAAGGTTAGTTCAACTGAGTGAATTACGTTTATAGTAACTTTATATTGACTAATTTTCATTGGAAATTGAAAAATTAAGACACAACTGCCTTATATCAATATATATCTGTCTTAAATATTACACGAGGTTAAGTCGTGCAATATGGTTAAAGTATATTATCTGTTACTTCGTATTCCAATGCTATAACTAATTTCCGATAATACCACGAGCGAGTGCCTTTTGTGCAAACCATCAGCTCTTCAATATTTCGGTCAGTATCGATTGCAGGATGTGAAACTGGGTAGGGTCCCCCATTTGAAATATCACAATGCGGATTCTAGTTTTACATATCTTTTCTCTTTCAAAGTTTTTCAAAATAATATAGTAAGTAATGGTTTCTTTTTTTAAAGGTAAATCAACGTACAATATTAATTTTCAAATTCTGGTATATAATATTATATTGTTATTTTTACAGTCCTTTTAGAGACAAATATATTTGTATATATACCATATTAATAATCCAAATCTTCAAGCGGCGTAATTTTGTAATCGTATATAAAGTCTAAATCGCATAAATTTAGCAAAGTTTTTGTTCATTCTGTTCACATACATGTACATATATTTGAAATATCCTTGAGAAATAAAATAAATATTCGTAGACTTTAATAATTTTAATATTGCTTTTACATTAGTTGGTGTTAATTATAAAATTAAAGGAAAAGCAACATTTTATTGTACGTTAATGTATTTATGAAAAAATACAAATATTCAAGTTAGCGACATATCTAATTATTTTCCAAAAAACAACGAAAAATGTTATCCCAAGTATAAAGTAAATTACATAGTAAAATAATTATCATAATTATAAGATTAAGGAAATAGAATTTTCGATAACAAATTTTAAATTTCTTAAGAAATTTTGTATACAAATCGGCAAATTTAAGATTGATAGTATTCAACCCATTTTTGTTGAATTAATATATTATACGAATTTTGCAGAAATATCATTTTTCCTACTCAATGAAAGATATATCATTATATATTCTCGTTTATTTTTTTTTATTCTACTAGCGTGGAAATATGATTAGAATGGTCATTGATTTGTAACGAATCTTCATAGTCAACGGTTGTTGAGCACCACTTTTATATTTTTACGTTATTACTGCTGTGAACCATTGTGAACTAATTATTTTAATAATTTGATATGATCGAAGGTCAAGAAATGTTCCCACGACCAAGAAATCGGTAACACTTCCCAAACAAACAGGGTTCATGCATTCAGAGTGCTCTGAATATGGCGAATTGGGCCAGTGCCATTTATCGCCCTACATCTTGGAATCACGACATACCGCCACCTTTCACCATTGATTTGATGTATTTAAGGTTAAATTCCTTGCTAAGGTTTTGCCTCTCACCTGTACCTTTTCGTCTGTTTGTGAGTATTATCACGATAACGTAAATTCTCATTAACGTTTCTTGCTTGTTAGGAAACTTATTGAAAAGTTGGAAGAGCGAGATGTATCAGATGCTTCGATGGTTGTAACAGATAATTCAATCGTGTTCTTTCATAGAAATACAACGTATTCAGTTTGCATTTTAGTAGACAACGTTTGCTTCGTTTTCTTGGAGAGAAACTTCAATTGGTTCATAGACATTATAAATCAAAGAGTTTGTATCTATGTACAAATAATATTTAGCAGAAATTGACCTTCTAAAACGTTATGTAATCTGGAAGTTAAATATTATCGTATTTTATTAGTATTCGACTAGTTTGGGTAGTAAGGAATTGAATATCCTTTGTTATTCTTCAGATTTTTAATATTTTTATAATATTAAGATTAAGGTATTCTTAATATTCTCGAATATTCAATTAAATTTGAATTTATTACAATTATGATTTCGACGGTCCAGATGAAAGTACAAAATCATAATTAATCCCTCTTTTTTAGATCTTTGGAAGTTTGTTTAAAAATATCAGTTATATATTCTATTACTTCCATTATGTAGTTAGTATAAATGAATTATTTGGTAAAGTTATTGCTATATTCAATATAGACGAGAAATAGAGATTTTAAATGTAGGCTAATTATAATTACAAAATATTATTATGTATTAAATATGAGTAAGTAAGTAGTAGAGATTGGCAACGAGTAGATTGAAATTAGTTACTTATAAAATTGAAAAATTTATAATAAGATTTTTGAGAGAGTCACCAAAGAGTTACAAAAACTTTTTGAACAATTTATAAAGATAGCTTTCAGCAGTTATGTTGGTTATTTAAAATTTTTAAGTTTATTTCTTTATCTATTTCCTACAGAAAATTACAATTCTACACATTTCTTTGATTATGATTTTATAGTAAAATGATGTGCGAATTTTACCTTTAGATGTATTTTATGTTGCATCGGTGATATTTCTTGCAATACTGCGTCCACTTCGCTCATGCGTACCCACACGCGTGGATACACAGCATCATCGTTTGAGAACTTCCGTTCATACCAATGAAAGTACTCAATTGCCCAATGGTACCTGTTGTGAACCATTAACCTGCATCGAGAACACGTATAAAGGGAAAGCTCGAATTGTGCGACATATTTAAGCGAACATTGTAGAGAATAAAATTGAATAATTATTTCTTATAGAAGTTCTTAAAACTATTGCTAAATAGTTTCACTGAAATATTAGTAAGCATTAATCTATAAAAGGTGAGGAAGGAATAAAATATTTATATTGTCTATTAATCTAATTAAAATTATAGATTTACATTTGCTTTCCTAGTAAGGATCAGAGCTTTCTTAGTAATGCAACTATTTTATTTAATTTCTATCAATTGACTAAATAATTATTAAAATTAGTAGTATTTCCGATATGATTGGTAAAGTATCAGTGGAATTACACAATGGCATGCTGTTTAATAATTAATCATTTAACGGAATAATTAGTTATTAAACATCTGTTACTGAGTTTTGTATTGAAATTGACACTAATATAAAGCTTTATCTAACTTTCCTAATTAATTCCATGTTACGTAGTAAACACGTAGTAAAGGTGTTCACATGGGAATATAACATAATTGAATAACAAAATTCAATTAAATCCGCTAACATGATTAAACAAATAATACAAAATTTCATCCATTTCCTGCCCATCATATTTTGTAACATAAATTAACAGAAATTTTGATTTATCCCGAAACATGATTTTCAACATAATTCAGCTGTAAAGCCGAATCATTATAAGCGATTTTCGTGTTTAATGGAACATTACTTTCACTATAACGGAGATAGTAAATAGCCTCAAATCGTTTTACTGCATTGCAATTGAGTTCGAATCATTCTTATTACTGCTTATAATGTCATACATAAAAGATATATTTGCATATTAAATAGATAAAAATAGAAATCTAAATTTATTGTTAATTTTACTTATGAAATTAAAGTAAAAGATTTTGGAAATATTGTTCTGTTGTTTATTCAATATAAATGAATAATTTTTTAATATATATGTACATATGTACATTAAAATTATGTTTATGAAAAATATATAAAATTTATAAAATTATATTTCTTTAGAATTTAAAAAACATACATAACATGAAGATATGGCATATTTGTAGGAATATAATTATATCTGTAACTTATTTTAGTATAGTGAGTTGTAGTATATATATGTATATTTAGTGGGTTTTGTGTGTGCTTGTATTTATTTGTAATGTTATGATATGCGTAAGTTGATGATATATCATGACTAAAATTAGTTATGATAGTAGTATTATTTGGACATGACGTTGAATGGTACTTTGAAGGTTTTTGAGGATTTGTCTGTTAAATATTTACTTACTCTTCGTATATATGTTCTGTAGAATATATATTGAAAATCTTTTCAATGTTTTTTATTGAATTGATGGCGGAAATGATAAATTAAATACAAGCAGGTAACTTGAGGAAAATATATAATGTAAAATAACATATAACAATATATAATACACGTATAACATAAAAAGTAATTTTTTAAATAATTGCCTCAAAAATATCAAGATTTTTGATATCTCTTAAATTCTAATTGAATTGTATATTTTGGTATCATAGTCCAAAGAATGAGATTGTGAATTTTTCTTTTAATTTAATTAAAAAGTCACGTTTCCAAATTTTTATCATCTCATATTAATATTTTAAATTCTAATAATCTACTCAACAAAGTTTTACTATCTTTAAAAAGCTTAAAAGCGCTGTTTTTTCTATATGTACGAACTAAAGATATTTACATTTGTAATGAGATACTACAAGGTATATATTTATTTTTACAGAAACGTTCACACTTACTTGATTCCTTTAGATACATGCTTGTTTTCCTAATCTCTGTCACGCATCTCTCACATTATCTTCCACATTCTTATGTAACTTATACGCTCTATTCAAATTTACATTTGCGAGAAAGTGTTCTTTCTACTATTTACTGACGTGACATGTGTATCTTGTTTGGCAACATCAATTCAGTAAATCATATAGTATTAGGTTTTTCCTGTTTCTAACAAACCATTGTGAAATATCTTTTTTCTATCTTTACACATCCTATATTTTATTTATTATTAAATGATACTGTAAAATTAAATTCACAAAATAATTCACAAACAATTTATTATTAATAAATAAGTAAAGGATATAGTAAAGAGTTAAATGGAATATATACTGCATCGATATTTTGCGATGCAATTATATTCTGCATTTCTTGATTGCTGTGGTTCAGGTATTTAAATTATTGTGTTAAGATTTTTGCAATATTTATAATATTAGATAATGAAGGAGGCAGAGAATGAGGGAGAAATAATTAAGGATAAGTTTTTACGATGCATTTACATCGGTTTGTAAGATATGTATTTATTGTATATACATTATTTAACACGTTCGGGGCTGATGACTCTACATATACAATTTATAATATTCAATCACAATAATCAGTAGAATTATCTATAGAAAATTTGGAAGTATTGGTAGTATTTTGTTATATTAACGAAAATCCAATATATTATTGAAAACAGTATAATTTTTGTCATAAGGTAGTCTAATAAATTTTCGTAAAACTCATAAAACTAGACCTTCTAATAATGCTTATCTCACGAAAAGATCAATATTAAAACCAATAACCAAAGAGCTATCAAAGTAATAAAATTATACAAAAATAAGAAAATAAAGAGAGAAGTATATGAAAAATAAAAATCGAAATTCAGAATTAAGTAAAGTTAGATAAACAGCGAGTAATTCGCGACCAGGGTTGCCGGAAACACTCGACATGTTCCGGTTCGTGGAGATTGTTCCACATTAAGTCGTCAGCCTCGAACGATTTGATGTTCATAATAATTCTGTACAATATGATTTAACGATTGTTTGGTTGCATTCAGATTGTGCTGGGACACGGTTGGAGAATCTATATGGGGCAATGCGTGTCTCGTAAGGCGGGCGCCGTCATCGCAACCGGTCATCGCGACTCGCTCACTTATCGTATTATGGACAAACCTGCCAAGGTAAATCATATAAAAATATTCACATTTCTTTTATCAACTCTTTGTGGTTCTGGGTTCAGTATGATTGGATAAAGATTTTACGATTTAACCTTTTGCATTCGAAGACTTCTTCGCTACAGCGAAGTGCAGCTCGAAGAAGCTTTTCTGCTCTAAAACGTTACCTTAAATGTTATTTTAAACTTCATACCGGTTATAAATTTTTGTACTTTTACCGAATAGCGATTGATACAAAGGGTTAGTAGGTTCACTCAATGGACAATGATTTTGTTCTAATAGGTTCAATGCTTCAGAAGATTGCAAACTAAGAAAAATTTGAAATTGTGAAAAAATGTATAATAGCAAAGTATAATTGAATAACTTTATCTATAAAAATATCTTTATTTTTTGTAAATGTCTTTGATTTACGCGTGTTGAACTATACGATGCAAATAAGTGTGAATATATTGAAAAAATTTTAAGAATATTGGGAACTGCAAGGAGTTAATGTCCTTTTGTAATCCTTTGTTGACTTGTCCTCTCGATGTTCTGTTTCATTTTTAATTTTACTATATAAGACAGCTTCATTTTTATTTCTAATTTTGTTGCATAAGGCATAGCTTTTTATGTTGTAATTTAATTTAACAAAAATACCAATTTAGATACATTATTAATTAGGAAAATATAAGCAATGTATAATATTGCGTATAATCGTTTAAATTATCTTTTCGGTGAATAAATAGTTATTTTATTAAAGTTTTGAATATTTTTGATAAAAACGTGTCTATATGAGTGTCTATACACCGTTGTTTCTACAATAATTTATTGCAAATTATATTTAAAAGAAAAATTATAAAAATAATTTCTAACAAAACACGACATCGATTTCATAATAATTTTAACGTTAATAATAATTTTGAATCATGACAATCTTCTAAATAATACAAAATTATGAATATCTCCCATTTATTTTATGTGCACGCATAAAATTGTAATACACATAAAAAGAAGGAAGAATATAGTATTAACGAAACAGTTAATAATACATAGGAAAGATCTAAAGGATTTGGGTGTAATTGAAATGTAGTATATATCTCGAGGAGGAATAATGTTTTAGAGTACTAAATTATGATAATGCAATTTACTCGATAAGAATAATTTGCAATGCTTATCATATGCAAATTAAAGATGTAATTACGTATACTGAGAAAAAGGAGGGTTCACGCAATATTTTTAGTAGAGCACTGTACGGTTCCTTTTAACTTCCGGTGCATTCATCCCATTAGTTCTTTTCCAGATTTCTAAACCCGTATACAATAGCGCATAATACCGATAGGGAGTCAGAATAGGCAATGTACTATGTAAGTAACTACGTGGTTCATTATTTGTAAGAGTTGAATGATAAAATCTTATAGAAAGCACCCCATTGATATTAATTATACGCTACAGTTCACGAACAAAGTAAAATTCACATCATTATACCTCAACCATAAAGAAGTGTACTTTGTATCGTTAGATGTCCTCTTGCAGTATTTTCGATATACAGTTGCTTACAAAGGTATTGAAACGTTTCAGTTTATTCGTTATTTTATTCGTTACAAATTCGAGTTCGAGTGGTACATATATTTTTATAAGTTATTCTAAATCTCTATGTACCTTCTAACAAGGTATTATAATTACAATTTTTAGGATATTAGAATATTAAATAACATGCAATTGTTGGATTAGGTTTCGTAGTGACAAGCCATTATCTTTTAACTTTTATTTAATTGTATGAGTAATATATTAAAATTAAATATGTCAATATTCATGTACATATTTTACAAATATAGATTCATAAATATGATTACTTTTAACTCCAAGGGGCCATTATTTTTTTATTCTCGTTGAACTGCATATGTAATATTTTTAGTTGCATTATAAATAATTATAAAGAATTATTACATACTAAAATTAAATCATACAAGTATTAAGCTGGTATAAAATTAAACTGTATAGGTATTAATATACCCATACAAAATTAAATGATATAAATATTAATAAAGATACACTATAAATACACTAGACCCGTATATTTATTGTAAAAGCATAGTACATGTATGGTACCGTTCAAAATAAACAGAAAGGTATCAGTAAATATCAGTGTTGAGGCCAAAATATTTCTGTTGTGTATACTCTCTCCATTAGTAAGTAGTCAGTCTCCTTTCCATGGTAATTAATCTTGTTTCGTGATTCTAACTACGTAGATAGGCTGTGAAATTTATTTATTGGGAAATAAAAATATAAATAAATTATAAAAAGTGTGTGTTAACTAACGTGATATATTGTAGTATCGTGTTAAAGTACCATAAAAGTGACATAAAATACGTACATGTATTTAGAAACTAGATTTACTAGATTTATTTCAACGTTTGTTATTTATTTGTAAAGTTTACATCGCGTCTTTATGTATATTTTATAGTTTCAAAAGCATAGCGTTAAAAAAATTGTATTGAAGTATATATATTTTTTTGGAAAAAAGGAAAGTACCGAATAGTTTTATAGAGAAGGATACATTGCAGAGAATATCCTCAATATCAAATCACGTCGAGATATAGGGAAAATATTCTAGTCAATAAATTTCAATTGAATTTATTTATCTACGGAAAGAAAGAAAAAATATTTTCTATAGTGAAATAAAATAAATTTTTGCATGAAACCGAACAGATTCGATATCCTTCTCGAACGAGTAAACATGAATGAATCGGTGAAAGCGAGGAGCTTGCTGAATGAAAAAAAGAATAAACGGCGATAAAGGTATACATCTTTTTTATGAATTTCAATTACAGAACTGGTATTTTATAAACAGAGCAACAAAGTATAACTGGTTTCAGTGACTTTCCTTTAATGTATCAGTTTTATAAAAAGTTACGAAGTAGTTTGATAGTAATGCAAATTTCGATAAATATGTGGTTGAGAATAAAATTATTCATTGTTACATTATTAGAAGTAAATTTTGAAAATTAAAATTATTTATATATTTGATTCTCATGTAGGATAATAATCGAAGAGATCGTTTTCAAAATGACCCATGATTTCTGATTTTGCCGATTTCGTTAATTTTTCAAGAAAGAATAAAACATACTTTACAATTTGTTTTTCTTTTCTTTTCCTATTGTTTCGTACGAACCTTTCAGTTTTGTAAATTTCCTTAGCAAGAAGGGCTTAGAAATTAATTGAGAATTGTATTAAATTTCACAGTGCTGAATTATTTGATAAAGTAACTAGATATAACGTGCCCATTATCTACTTAAATCTCATTGACGTTTAGTGAGATATCGAATAACTTTAAAGCCGCAACGCACTATATGTATACAAGCTAGCTATTCATCAGTATTGATTTATACCTTGGATTAATTTTATTCTCATGCATGGTTTTTTCAATAGTTTAAAGACATTTAAAAAATTATTTAGCTTGTATTTATCAAATATACTACGTAAATTAAATTATTTATAAAAATAAAATTGTTTGTATCATATTTATATATCATATTTATATATTAATATATATTATATATTATATATTATATAATATATAATAGTTAAATATGAAATTTCATACTATTTCTTGTAAAATATCTAAAGTATGATCATCTTTAATTTCAAATACAAATTTCTGCCCATTACTGGATACATATTAATCTCTTTCATTCATTATATTTTTCTGTATTATGATTCTTCATATGGTTTACACGGGTATAGTTCAAAATGATTAATTCTACTTTTCAACTTTTTATTTAACTTTATTGCCAAAGTTAAGTGTTACCAAGCGTTACCAAATAGTTATCAAAGTCTTATATTTAAAATAAAATTCAGTTTTTTGGTTCATAGAGATAATTGATTTGAGAAGTTAGTAGTTCATATGATGATTTGAAGTTTATTCTTATATAAGGCTTTATTCTGCTGTTGCATTTTTTAATTTGTTTTTTTCGCGTAATTTGATTAAATTGTAGTTGCTCGAACACTCTCAAAACTTAGAAAGTCCTAACTGTTCGAATCGAACATGTATCGAAGGATGGTGAATAAGTACCCTAACTGCATGCCCACCTACTTTTCAGTACATTCCACATAGCAATTCTAGGCACTAGCGTAGTCAACGTAACATTCTGATTTTAAGAGAAATTTTATCTCGTGAATTTATTTTTCAAAAGTCGATTATTTCTAATATTCCAAGAAGATTAAAGATACCAATGATGTGTATAATTTATTTGATATTATATTACGTGAAATAGAACAGAGTAATATATCAAAAAATTTAGTAGTATTATAATACTTTAGTTAGTACTGCTATAATAATATTAAGAAAAATATTCTACTTTTGTATCTTAAATATTTTCAGAGTTAACTTAAATATTTATCACAAGGAAATAATGATATTTAATCGAGTAATACAAATAGTATATAATAATATAATATATTAATAGTGATATAAATAATAAATAAAATTATTATTAATATATCGTCATTAATAAGAAAATATTTATGCTATAGGACATGCTTAAAAATATTTGTTTCATCCAGTGTAATAGTAATTTGGTATGTGTGGAATGCAATAATAATCAAAGGATATAGCCGAAGCAATAATGTTTTTTGGAAATTCCCTGACCATTGGTTACGCCACTGTCTAGATAAAATATACATCACGGGCTTTCTTGTTCTTCTCCGTCCTTTCACTCTACCATTTGTAGCATTTCAATATACATGTCTGATTTTTCGCATTACTTCCTGCATTGGAGTCACTTAAAGGCTCTTCTTTTTATGCATTACGCGTTCAAGAACTTGTTTCGACGTTTTAGAGCGAGTTATGCTACACACAAGAGGCTTCTTGCTGCTAGAAAATTTATATGAAACGTTATCGTGTTGATCACAGCGATCGACATATTCATATTCAGCTACCTTTATAGGCAAATGAAATCCCATGGTTTCGTAGAATTTATGATACTGTAATTTGATAAATATGAATTGCAAATTGGCTTGAACCAACGAATAATGTTACTTCCTCCAATTAACCCAATTATTGTATAACTTCATGTAATCACGTTCATAAGGTTTTCGATTGTATCTTTATTTTTCCTACATATCTTATTCATATTCTATTGCTTAATTGAAAAATTTATCTTCGGCTGTGAGTCTGAAATTTTCTCATCCTTCATTCTATTGGCGAAGCAGCGTTAGGCTTGTTTTTCCTTAGCCTAGAATTTCTTTCAATGTTAGGATTATATTTTTTATACTTCATAATTCATTATAATACAATGTTACAAAATACATCCTCTCATTCTTCAAAAATTGCCAACACATCAAACATTTACAAACAAAGCAAAACGAAATAAAAGTGGAACCAACCAAAAATCAGAATCTTCTTCGATTTTAACTCAAAAGACTATAGAATGAAGCAAATACTGAAATCCGTTTGTTTCAGAATAATTAGAGCCTACGCGTGAATTACGTATATTCGTGGGTACCATTTACTACACTCGGCTCGAAATATCGAGTTATATAAGTAATTGTGTGAATTTATTCACTTAACCAAAGTTCGTTGTATCGCGATACTGTAAGCGAATGCGCGAATAGTGTTTCGAATCTGATATAGCACTTCGATTACCGCACCGCAATGCTACACCCGTATCTTATAACTTCACGTAGCGGAAAAGCCAGCTGATTCTGTAAGATACGAGTTGAAGGTCATGCTAGAAAAGTTCAATGTCCTCTGTGTTAGTTCTACTGGTATTTCGAATTCTGTCCTTTTTTCGTTTTCATCGAGCTCAACTGGGCCAAATGGCACGAGGTCTCGCGTTAGCTTAGCTTTATCGCAGGTATAGCTGACGTTAGAGATACTTTTATCGATGGTCATTTATGAATAATTTTTATGAAACACAGTGGTACGTAGGGAATGGTATAATTGCGGAGGCACACGAAACACTTATGACACTTTATTTTCTGTTATCTTTGTAATTATTCCAGACTTGAAATACCGGGTTCTGTTTTGTTAGCCTCATTGTGTGCCATTTTCTGATGACGTATTTTGACGAACAGAGACGCTCTGCGGATTATACTCCGCTACTTATTATACTTGTTATATTCTACGCGCAAAATAAACGGTTTCACACCGTTCCCGCTATTTCACGACGTTTATCCATCCATGAAATAGTGAATTTGATTCACCGCGTTCATTGGATATTGTGCTGGTGCACTGCATTCCAGGTGTCTTATTTATAATAGTTATTATGTGTATATTTTCGAGTGTTTCATTTATTATATGCAAAGTAATTATGAAATTATTTATGTATATATACTTGTAAATATTTTGCAGTTTGTTCTCCGCGATTATATATCTTGTTATTTAATAGAGATATTAATTACCTTGGTATTGTGAAAAGAGAAATACAAAGCACCTAGAGGTACTTTTATATTCAATAATGTTAATGTTATATAACATTATATGCATAATGAAACTTAAATATGCGATTTTTTTTTCATTTACGATTACTAAGCTTAAATGATTGCTTGTCTAGAAAAAGCTGCGAATAATTATTTCAAACGGCAAATATTAAATGTGGTATTGTAATACATTTGTTCGTGACGTTAACTGAATAGGGAAGAATGATAGCAATTCTTTGTTTAGTGACGAATATACTCGTCATGGAGAGAAAAATTTACTTTTGCTATTTAAAATCCAATTTAAAGTAATAATTTCAAGCGAAAAAGCAGATAAGCTTAGGAATCTGTATAAAAACCAAGAAAATATTTAATATAAATAAAAAGATCTTGAACTTTGTACCTGATCACATTGACGTATAATCTATGGATATTATGCTTTATAATATGCGAATCTAATTGAAATATATGTGACTAGAATACAGACGATATCAGTTTAAAAACAAATGACGATAGGACTTCCTTTTGCGGTATTTCTACCGTTATTTTACGCTTACTGATCATACGTTACACCCATTCACGTTTCAGAGAACTTTCAATAATTTATATGTATTGTTTTCGTCCATGTAGCATTTTTTGTATTCTGGTTACTCGTACGGTCAGTTAGGGAAAATTTTTGAAAATGTGTTACATCGATATCAATCATCATTACAATTTGCTTGATTCTTCTTTATACCTTTGAATCTTTACCTAAATTATGTAACTTGCATTGGTCTTTACTGGAATAGTTACGTCAGATTTGGAAACAAGATATTTCACATTCTTTATTGATTTGCGAACTGTGGTATATTTTTTATTTTCTGAAATACATAAATTGAAATTAAAAATAGTGTTTATACAAGATATTCGATAAAAACTTAGCATTTGTCGGTATATAAGATATTACCCCTTCGTCCTATTTTTAATTTTAATATATGTATCTTAGAAAATAAAGAATATAGAAAAATTCGCAAATCATCACTTTATTTCTTTACTTTTGTAAGTAACTGGCCATATTTATTAAGGAATATTTCTGAAAAATAATATGTAAAATGTATTTAAAATAATGTTGCACATATTTTATAACTTTGTGTTTCTACAATTTCTTTTATTTCATTTTTTTATATCGTTTTTAAGAAAAATATTTTAATATTATATTTAAAAATCCATCTCCATGTCTTTAATTCATCTTTATCAATTTAATAATGTGCTATTCATGCAAAGTTACATACAGTGACGTACAATGTATTATTTTTTACATAGAAAAAAATATAAATATTCATATTATATATTTTTGATAAAATATATAATATTAACGCGAGTATCGCAAGGAGTTATTTCGATGACGATATATGATATGGAAAGAAATATTTAATATGCTATTGCACAATCGTTTAATGATATTAACGTGTTGTTTGCCGGACATGTACAATTACGTTGGTTGAATGCCTGTGGAGTACCGGACACGTAAGATTACGGATTTTGCATACCTTAGCAAAGGTCTGCGGACTGTGTTCTTTCTTTAGCTAGCGTGACTCTTGCGAAAAATATACTTCCTTTGTCTATTATAAAATAATTTTGTCATACGTAAATTGCAAGTATTATATGATAATTTATAAAGATTTAGAAAATTTCATCTGTTTTTATGTGTTAAAGTGTTTATGAACATTTTGACACATAAAAGAAATTTGTAAAGTAATGTTTGGTTGAAATTTATAATTTCATGATAACAATGTTATATTTATTTGTGTTATACGTTTCTATATAAATTAAGTATAGTAAAAGAATAATAATCTATATATATATATATATAATTATCTATATATAGGTTGTAGTTACTTCCTATGTTGTACTAGTTGTTTTATGTTTTCTTAAAAACTGTACTCAGTGTGAATAAGTATGTAGAAGTTTCTGAATGTCTTCATCTTGATCTCTTAATCTGTTTAACATACTTTGAAGCTTCTTAAATCTATTATTGTACTGTAGATTATAGAATTTAGACCTGTAAGCAAGAAAATTTACAGAATTTAAATGTGGTGAATGGGATTTTACAAAATTTTGTTGTTTCTTGAGATAAAAAAGAAGATATGTATATAATATCGACAATAAAATATCACAGCTAATATTGTTATCTGTAAATAATATTAATTATTAACAGATAATTTTAGCTTTCAATAATAGAATATTAGAAAGTGATCTTAGTTAATTATTTTTATTATTTTCTCTGTTCGCTATTTCAATGTCAGTTAATGTAATGATCTTTTATTAATAAGTTGACTATATGAAAATAAACAAATTCATTGTCTTGTAAACAGAAATTCCATTTCTTAAATTTCTAAGAAGAAATAATTCAATATAATTAAATATAATTAAATATAATTAAATATAATTAAATATAACTCTTGTCTTGTATGGTTTTAGACTTAAAACATCTTTTACCTTTTAAATATTGCTTCCTGTTAATGTTGCTTAACATTCAAAGTTCATAATCGATATTTAAATATATAGTTTATAAGATAATTTAATCTTGATAGATACAGTTTCATTCTTTGGCTTTACGTCCAAATCCCTAAATCACGTTTTACGATATTAATTCTTAAAAGAATAAAATTTGTGTAAAAAATTATTCAAAAGTCATTAAGTAAAAATGATCAAACATTACCTAAAAATAATATGTACATTTTCCCTAGAATAAGGTATAGGAGTTACGACGCATATTCCTTAGTACATGGTGCATTGAAGTATAGCTTCATTCAAACGTGACCGATAGATGTCAGGCAAATGCATGTGATTGATACGGCGTGCGTAGATTATGTATGGAAGAATGTTATGTGCCTATGTTTTTCGCACAGATATTCGTTTGCATGGCCGGTCGTGATATGTGAAAGTAATTAATTGTTTAGTTCATCACCGATGCTAATTCACTCGACCGTAGTTCTTGCTCTTTCCTTTCATTATATCCGCTTTCCATTGTTCTCCGTTATGCCAGTTGGTTTCATGGCGGGCATCCGCTAACCGGAAACAATATGAAAAAGAAACGCGAAACCAGGAGAATCAACACCTACGCTCGAGATACGGAGAAGGAGAAGTTTCTCTGTTTTTTACCGTGTTCTTTTGTGATGATTTTTTGAGCAATGGAACTTTTTCTCTTTGCATTCACTTCTTTCTTGCATTCACTTCCTAACCTTATTCGGGAAGTCTCGTGCATGTTTTATCGACAGGTATGCATCAATATTAAGATTATAGAAAAAAAATGTTAGTTCAGTTATTTGCTTACGAAATTTACGAATAGTTAAGATAAATGTTTATGGTCGAACAAGTACATGCATAATTAAGTAGTATATTTTCTTTTCTTTTGAATTAAATACGATAACAACGATTTTAAATATCTCGCGTGAATTGTATTAACGTGTAATTGAAGAAATTTCTAATTAATATTGGTTTTTACTATTTTAATGATATTCCAGCTTCTTTGTTATTGTAATGTATTTTTTGTTTTGAATTTTTATGATATGCTGAACTGAGAACCAAAATAACGCAAGACATATTGTTTATTCGTGTTTTCAAGTTTTAATTTTATAATGCCGCGACGTGCTAAAATTTTTTCAAAATATATGGTTTTTTCATAATTTATAAAATTCATTATAAGCTACGAAGTATAAACAAATGTAGAAGTAATTTTCAGTGTTTAATATTTAAATACACAAAAAAATTACTTTACAAGATGACATCATATTGTGTAATCTATATTTGTGATTATATTATCAGTTTTAAGAATTTGTGAATATTTAAACCTATGAAATGTTTTATACAATTTATCTTCTACTTTTGCTGTTTAAATTCCTCGATTGTACGCTAGATGGCAGAACACTGCAGAACTGCAATAAAACGGTTATCATTACTATTAATATCTCCACCGCTAATATTTAATACATTATATTTACAATTTACACGGTACTATAAAAGATAATTGTATATTGCAAAAATATATTAAATATACCAATTTCATACAGAAGTAGATTTAAAAAAGATATGTAATAGAATATTTAAAATTTTATAAAAGGAATGATAGTTTAATCAATTTATCAGCCATTGAAAAATGTTGGAAAGCAATTATTCCTATTAAATTTTGTCAAACTAACGAAGCATCTGTTTAAAATATTCAATACAAATAATTTATTTATCAATATAAATGGAATTAGTATTTAATTTTTCTATTATTTGATTTATTTCAGATATTAACTTACATTAACATTATAGTCTTATGTTACTATTTATTGATCATGAGTTTATTGTTTACGAGCGGTTCGATTTGCATCTGTCCTACAAAATAATTTCAACTGAAATATTATGATTTTGTTTAGATTCTTCATCTTGACGACCCATGATGAAAATGAAAAATGTTGATTATAACATCCAATTTCATGCTTCGTTAAAAGCTTGTATAATACGTTCTATAATTATGAAATCTGTACTTTAATGTGAATATCACTTTCGTAGAATACCGGTGCTCAAATTATTCTTAATTATTTTAGCAAAAAAACAGACGTACATTTTACCACTCTCACTGGTATCAACCTTTAATTAAATCAGAAAACCTTTGAAAAGTCAAACGGATTAATTTCTGGGTTAAGCTACTTGTAAATGAATAAAAAAAATAATATAGTCGTTTCTACGGTAAAATACTTATAATTTATGCTTACATTTAAAAACGAATGAATTACTTACATTACGTAATTATTAATACGAATTCATTCATTTTCATAAAATTTTTGGTTTACTATTATGTAATTCAAATTGTGCGATATTACAATTTTAATATAAAAATGTACACTACATCAATTACTATTTCTCCCTTATTTGTGTCTTATTATTTAATATTGCATTTCAGTTTATACTAAAATTTTTATTTATTATATTACCTATATTGCATTCTAATATAAACAATATTTGTATGTAATATCTATTTTTATTTTATTTATATTTATACTTAAAACTAGCAAAGTACTCAAAATGACTGAAAATCTTTTGTTTTTGCAATTACTAAAAGCATGCAGTTGTTTTGGCAAAATTGATATTGTTTTTTATTTATATAGATAATTATATAATTTAGTATTATTATACATAGTTAATATTATATGAGAATACTAATATATTGTATCAATATAGTATTAATATTAATATCATTATCCTATTACTATTCATTATAGCATCTTAAGTATGGCCATCTGTGTGTAGTATACTTAAACACAATAAAATATAAATATAAATAATGTAAAAATAAAAGAATAACTAAAAATATAAATAAAACAAATATAGATAAGAACACAAATAAAATAAGGAGAAAATTTGATATTGTAGTACAATTCTATTACTAACACTTCTGAATATTCCAGCTATTCATGCCTCAGAAAAATATATTCGCGATTTTGACATATTTCAATAACGAGGTTGCGAGGTGGAAGTAAAGCTAGTTGACCTATGTAAAAAAGTGCTGACACGGTCTCAGGAGTACGTGTATTGAAAAATAGAAGGAGAGAATAGCTCGTATTAAAGTATGATGACTCATCGCTATTACGATAATGTTGAGAAGAATCTGATCGACGTCACGCTAATTGTCAGCGTTATCTGCGAACTCTCTTTGCGTTTGCCAAGTTCAACGAGAAAGTTCGCTTTTCAGTGCACATCGTGCAAAGTCTGCGTCATCCGAGTGAAACGGGTGTTTTTCCACTCTTTTTATCTTCGAAAGTGAAAGAATAAAAGCTAACGTTCTGACGTGTCTTGCTTTACAGCGGATCATTTCTTGTTCGAAGCTCGAGATATGCTTTTTTTGGCCCATATGTTAGCTTAGAAAGGCAGGTTTCAAATTCGAATACATTACCATTTATTCGTCAGTAGTTGCATGTGGTCAGTGATTCTAGAAGAATAATCATTTCATTCTAGAGGTGATGTTTAATATAACAAAATTGTTTTCGCGTGTGGTATACCAAGTGATAATATAAATAAAAATATTTTTCACATAAATTATACGATATCTCTATGTTCCTTTTTCTTTGTTTATTTATTTATTTATTTTTTAAATTCGAATTTTTAGAATTTGGAAGAAGTGGAATTATTTTATATATTAGTATTTTTTACAAAACATAACGATCAAATGTGATTCTTTATAAAATGTATAAATGTTATTTATAGTATGTAACAAAATGATTGTAACATATTCTCATTTCAGATATTTTATCTAGTGAATTGAAAACCATACTTTGTGCATATCTTTTACACATAATAATTCTGAGGAAGTTACTTTCTAAAAGATTGTCTTTAATATTTTAATGCAAAAATAATTAACAAAAATCTCTAGAAATTCAGACTACAATGAGTGAAACATTCTACAAGCTGTACAATAGTATATTTACCAGCAGATGGAACGAAAGTTCTTTCACCTTGTGTTTTTGACTGAGGGTTGAAGTTTCTGCGTGAAGTGCAATATTAATGAGGGAAGGGTGGACGAGGGAAGAGTATTCAAGTAGCAGTGCTAGTTCACCAAGGAGGACTATAGAACATAAGACCCAGACTTCTAGTTGTAAAGCTGAAGAACATGGGAGGGCTTATCGTGCTGTCTGAAAGGGATATTGTGTGAAGTTCCATAGCACATGCCCTTTACATCCTCTTCTTGGATTCGAGTCGGTGATAAGGTGGTGAAGCTCGATTCGCAGTTTCAGGTCTGTGCCATTCAACGCGCATTGCTTCAAAGCAAGTTTAAAATTTCGTTATCAAGAAGTAACCGCGATATGAAAATTCATATGCAGTGTACAGGGTAGATCAAATAAAGCGTTTACAAGCGTGGTATTAGCAACGATATTATTGGGCATTTAAGCGGTTTCGAAATTACTTTTAAGATTTTTTTTTTTCTTTGATAACAGTGACACTATAATCATTAAACTAGTTGGAAGGATTTTGTATTTCTATATATCTGTCGAGCTCTAAAATTTCTTGTTTCTGCATTTGTCACGAACATATAGCTGATTTTAATAATTTTAATTTTTTTAAATTTTAATAAAATTAATGTTAACTTTTTTCCGGCAGAAGTTTAACTGTGTTATAGTCAGAACTCGAAATCAGTTAGTACTAGTATTGATTAGACGAAACTAACAATAAGGCCTTTTGACTAGTTAATTTTAGAATTAACCGAGTAAAAAATGATAACTATCTGCATTTTTGAAAAAAAGGTACGATGGGAGCTTTCTTTGTTGTCCTAGAAAGATTCTAAGATTAACTCCCTGTCCCACATAGATTAAAATGAAAAAGAGAAAGTTAGGTCGATATCTGCAGAGTTTCAGAAAAGACAGCTTGTAATACCGTATTAATTTTAATTTATATTCCATGATCTGAATGCAATAATTTCATTAATCTGGCTATAATTACCACATGATCAAAGATTGTGCGATTTTCTGGTTGTTCGATTCTTGAAAGTTGTATAACTGATACAGAAATTATTTCACCATGAATGAAAAACGTATGTAGGCGTAATCATCAACATAAAATGTCATTATGCTTGAGGAAGTTATATAAAAGGTATAAGTTTGCTCGATGAAAATTGTTTTGATACGTTTTTGGGATAAAAATAATTTTTAAGATAAAAATTTAAATTAATAAAATGCACTACGCTCGTTGAGAATTGCTAAATTTCTATTAACAGATTTTTATCTATTTTTATAAATTGAAATTATAAATTCCGTTAATTGTAAAACGAGTTTAAGATTTCTAAGATGTATATTATGTACTAGAATGGGCAAAAAATGTGTATTTATATAATTTTTAAATTCATATTTTCATAAAAAATATAGCTTTCTATTTCTTTGCGAAGATATTTAATTTGTTCACCATAAATTATGTAAGTAGTTGAATTATACAAAATTTAATATCATCGTGTTTTACAAATCATAGTACATACCATACTTACGCAATAGGCTTTCATTTTCATAAACTCATTATCTCAGCAATATTGTAAAACACTGCAACTGACGCGTTTTGATAGTTACTTATACGGGTTCATAGTCGTAAAAGGATTAAAACGTTTTTTTTTCATATTCCTTTAACACTAGAACTATTAAACTCGAAGAAAGACGGATTTCAATTTCTTTGCTTTTCATACATTGCAAACTTGGAATTGTTTTTAGAGAAATTAGTGTTATTCATTATAGAAATAGATATTCAATTATACGTACGTAATTATTTCATTACACAATCTTTATTATTATTATTATAAATACGCTACATTTAAGATATACATTATAGCTCAATAAATCTAGCGTTAAAAAGTATCATGTCTTAAATATTATTTAAAATTCATAATTTACTGACAATATTTTCTCCTTTATTCGGTTTTAACGTATGTCTGCATGAAATCTTTGCTTTAAACTGCATCCTGGACTAAAAGATAGATTTTTCGTTGTTCACGATGAAACGCTCTCTACTATTGATTTAAATGCGTATACAGTGATTCACAATATATGCAAGATATGCAATATATGCAGCATAACATCAGAAGTAGTAGCAGGTAATATTTTGCCAGGTAGAAATTTTTAATTTGTAGGCATCATATTTCTTTTTAAGGGGAAATTAATCCTATGGATTATTTAAAAGAAAAAAAAAAATGTATTATTAGAGATACAAATAAATTTTTGGTTCGTGTAATATTTCGAGATGCAGCATAAACCTTTCAGATTTTTATAATCAAATCACGAATATTTTATACTATACGTATCTATATTTTTGTCTAATAATTAACAACAAATTTAATAACATTAGGAATTTAGAAATGGTAGTTCAAAGAAATATGATTTTATAATTATCATATATAGTTTACCATTTAAATTAAACATGTACCTTTTTTTAAAAAAAATTGATAAATGAACGATTTTATAATGCTACTTTTTTCAAATTTTTATTTCAGAATTTTATTTTATAAAATTTCTATTTTTTTCGGAGTTCCCTAGGAAAATAATTCTCTAGTATTGCTTTAATTACCATTTTCGGTACCAGTTGGAAACAAAAGTTTTACGAAATTCACGCGTTAATTTATAATATAGTACAATTTGGAAATTATTATTCGTATTTTAATTTTAACTTTTGCTTGACAATTCGATGCATTGATGGGTTCTAAATCGAAGCAATATGACCATAAATCGCCACCCTTGCAGTACACCCTCAATGGCGAACGCCATTAATTGCTAGAACTGACTACATACATATGCCTGAAAATGTTTTTGCGTTCCCCTATTCCCGGAAGAGTCACCGCCCAAGAGAATTAACCAATGACATGTTTCGGTATAAAACAAAATAACAGTCGAGACATTGACATGAAAATTGTAAAATAGTAAAACTCGTGAAAAAAATTGTGTTATAAATATTAAGTAATCCTTCGATTAATATAGTTTTAGATTTATTTACGTATTTTTAACTTATACATATGGAGAGATTAACATTATAAAAAGGATTGAAATATTTATGGTCTTACTAGATGTGAAAATAATAAATGAAGATAAGATAAGATCTAGAAAATGTTTTATAGTAGCATGATCGTTAGAGTGATAACTTCTAACAATTTCTTGTGGATAAAATGAAGCTGATAAGAAATTAGATATGGGAAGAAACTGTCCTCAATCTAATATATCAATAAACAGGTAACATGAAATGTAAGTAGAAACCACCGAGTAACTAGTATACCATAAATAACTAGTATACAACTGAATTTATAATAGAAGAAGAAAATTAATATTACATCCGTTATTTCTTATTCTTTGACATCATTTATTATACAGTAGAGTTGTGTTTGTTTTTTAATTTTAAAAGCCATATAGGAAGTACTTCTCATATAGTTTATTATCTTAGTTTATTATTTAATATTTAGTTTATTATTTAATTTGATTCGTATTTATCATGTAAAACGTGACCCAAGTGTTTCATTACATAATTCATAATGGTATAACACAAAAATTACCATATCATTGCAATAGAGATATTCAACATCACTGAAACGAATTTCAACGTGCAGCAACAAAACACAATTCCAATTAAATTTTAATTTACAATATATTTATTTGCATAAATGTATAAGTATAAAAATTCCTAATTTTATCATATAATTCATAATTTACTATTAATACACTTAAAATTACGTTACGCTTCAAAAATTACCATGTCATTTTGTTAGATTTACACTGAAAGTCAGTGAAATTGTCTTCGACCTTTTATTTGAATAAAATTCAAGATAGCCTACATATGTACACATCGTGTGCGTGCAGCATCACTTCCTTTCTTATGAATGAACATTTCGTGACCAACGCTTATAGCATGTTCAATGGACCGTCGAGGAGCCCAAGTTAATCAGCAGAAACTTAACGTCTCGGTGGATGTAGCATTTCGAACACAGGAATTCTTTGTTTGACGTTTCATTTTCCACTCGTCGCATGTTCCGCCACGCGTATGCTTTCACACAATATCCACGTAAGTCAAAACGCACGCGTTCATGCGATCACGCATGCTAATATACAGTAATTTTCACAAATGGCACGCGGGCGTGAAGCCAAGTTGTTTAATCGTTTCAACACTTACGTAATTGTGTCAAGTCGAATGTTCCTTGATAAAGGCGAGTGTATACAATTTGCATCGAATCGTTCAAACGAATAATTGATTCCATTTAAATTCCACGCGATCATGTTGGATATGTTTACAAATTTTTTCAGTATTTAAAATTTTTTTCAAATATACTTATATTCTTTAAATATTTAACTTTAAATATTATAATTTTTTAAATGAATATTTGTATTTGTTTTCTTTTTATACTTAAATTGATTTCAGTTTATTAGCACCTTAATTTATAATATTAATAATACTAACTGATAACGTGTATCTGAATATTATGTAGATGAATAAAAATACATAAATAATATGACGAGTAGGGGAAGAACAGGAAATGTCCACTTAGTGATTTTAGGTGTACATTTTGATAATGCTAGTTAGAATTGCAGCAGTTAGGACTGCATACTTCTCTTCAAAATTTTTATTTTGCTAATATTCATTTAAAATTAGTATTAATTTGAGTAATATAAAAATATAATTTTATCCATATATTTAACACTAAATCTAATAAATAAAAATTTTAGATATTTTATTATCGATATCACTGAAAACGTGGAGCTACCTTCGACAAAATTAACGTGGAATTTTATTCAAATGGAAACCTAACCTAACCGATTCATTTATCATTTGTGTGCCATATATTTAGTCACACATAACAGATTAGTAATCGTCATCTAACTTGAAGTGTACTCGCATATCTATGTTTTTTAAATGTTATCTACTTATCGCTGCATTATTATATCGTGTCAGTATTCTATTCTTCTGGCATCAACCAATCAGGTCATAACAATCAATAGCTCTTTGGTTTCGAGTTTTTTATTTTCTTCTTTTTTTTTTATTTTTAATCAAAAAAGAAATTCAGATTGTACAAAATTAATATTGATTTCCTTAAACAACATTGGTTATTTTCCACTGTAGTGTGTAGAATTTTATAAGATAAAAAGATATCTTATTACTTTTATTTTATACATTTCGTGCTATAATATCATATCAGCAACAAAGAACCGATAAACAATATTTTTCATGAATGATTTTGATATTTGAAATTGAATATTTAACGTTCAAAATTTCCTTTCAATATTTCAGTATTTAAGATGATCACTTTAATTTCTCTCATTCGGATTATGCGATGTGCCGTAGCAATACATAATAATAAATGCGTAATAAATAAGGAAGGTAAAATGTAAATATATATATTTAATAAGACGATGTTCTCTTATTCGACACACGTTATCGACAGTGAAAGTTGAAATTTCTCGCAGCACCATTTACCAGAGTGACAAAATCTCACAGTAGATTGAGCCCAAAAAGAATGTATATTTAAACTTCGGTCTACTATCAGGTAGGGTACCACTTACTAAAAAAACAAGCAGTATATATATAGAGATGTCCAGCCGAAGAAGAACATGCACTTACTCTAAATATTTGACTTAAAAATAGAGATTTAACTTCATCGCGTAGTAGTACCATTTACTGACGCGACAAATCGATTTTTGACGTTCGAAATCCAAGCCGAAAAGTACTACGTAAAAAAATAAGGAAAGAAAAATTAATAAAGCGAAATAAAAGTTATCGAAATACCAAGGAGAACGTTACAATACTCGAACGCAGAACAAATGAGAAAAGAAGGAAGAGATACGAACGGAACTTATTTAGAAAGCCGGTAGATTACCATCGGGCGAGTCGAATTAATTAAAAAAAAAAGAAAGAAAAAACAAAAGAGGAAAAAGAGAAAAAAAAAATACGATACACAAGTACACTCTAATTCTCACGATTTCCCAAAATTGCATAAGAGGCATTCACCGTTAATCGTACACACGTAACCGCGCTCCTGAAACATTCGAACGCGAAAGCAGTCGCCTGTGCGCCGATTAGCGATTAGCCAGGAGCGACATGACAGTATCATGCGAGCTGCTCTATGAACCACGCGAGTGTCACCGTTAAACGGCCATCGGGTGGAACCCTTGCCACATAAATGTTAACGTTCGGTGGTCCGCTTTTTGTGCACGTTGCTGTAGAAGGAAACAGAGGGAGAGAGCGACAAACATCGTAGATATAGGAACACATCGAAAGCCGAGCGCGGGCGCACTCGTGACATCAGTCGTTCGCAGTCTACGCGAGTGGCACAGCGGTGTGCGGTGGCGTCGCGACGCCGGCGCAGTTCCGTCAATCGATTCCACGTTTTGCTAGCCGTGTACCCTCGGTTGGTGGCTAGGTAGCGGGTTGGATAGAGACGAACGCAGCCAGAAAGAAGAAAACGGATATGTCCGACGAGGAAGGAGCGCGAGGGTGAACCGGCTGCGAGAAAGAGACGGAAGAGAGAGAGCGAGGGAGAGACCGGGAGTCAGAGAGACGCGAAGGGAGAGTCAGACGAGGTATTGGTGCGCGTGTCTTTTGGCGACAACGCGTACAACCGAACGTGTGTGCAGGATCTGAAAGAGGTGACAGATTACGGGGAAGGTTTGTTCGAGCCGAAAAAACTGCCCGGTACTTTCGGCTCCGTGCCTCCCTCGGTTAAAAATATTCACGCACAGCGGTGCAGGATGACGGCGTTGCGGATTTAGAAGAGACAAACGTAACCTTCTCGCAAGCTGGACGCCGGGATCGATCGTAATACAGTCTTCTTAACAGCCGGCTGACACTGGCCCGAAGACATGGATTACCGGTCTGTTGGCACCAGGTGCGAGGATGATTCCCTGGAGAACGAGAAAGGAATCGGTGTTGCGGTAAGGGATGCATCCTTCTATGTGTTTTCCATCGCGATCGTTTCGACTAGCTTTTAGGCTATGACAACCTTCGTGGCTACCTTCGTGCGCGATGTACCTTGCCTGCCCGATTATTTCAGTGTCCTAACTTTCGGACAGACGATGAGCTTTGGCCGAGTCTGTCTCGATTAGATGTGGCCGTGCGAGATGATGTTAGACGTACTTTTGTAGTTCCACGCAGTGCTTCAGGTGATAAAGAATACGACGAAGATTAATGTCACAACCGTGACGACACATTGTGAGTTTCATGTGCCAAAACAGTAGATAAGTAGGCAATAATAGGCCGCTTGTGTGCAGTGTTGTCACGAAGCTTTGGTATTAAGTGACCGATCAACAGCATTTTATCGCAGTTAAGATAGAGGGATGATGTGGAAAATGAATCATTATCGTCGAGTAGCGGCCACGTGTCGAAATTGTTTCAATAAGATAAAATGCTCCTTAATTGTGACGTCGATCGAGTGTGACACTTCTGACGGTTTACGGAAGAAAGCTTCTCGTGGCGACCGGATCGTCTAAATTCGACTCTGCTTTTACATCGTGTCTATTGGGTCGGCATGCAGGTATAATTGGTCACCAATGTTCACGTATTATCCAGTTCTGGTTCAATTGGAAATGTTCGAATGGTGGATTGGGTTTCGTCGTAAGACGAGGCGTATGCGAAAAGCATAGAGAAGTTCGTTGATTTTAGAGCGCGAGTTGCTCTATTTCTGGAGTTTGAATCGGGTTACCTCGTGTTTTTGAACTTTTAGTTTACGATGTTACCTGCTGCGTGTGATCATTGATAAATCGTGGTGTTGCGATTTATCGATAAGGTGTATCAGGTCGAATATGCGCGATATCGTTGAGTTTTGATTCTACGTAGTCGTGATATCAAGGTCTCTTCCTATTTTGCTCGTATTAAATCATTACAATGTGAATCATTCTTAAAACTGAAAATATTCCATACATTTTGCAGCTGATATGATTTATAGAAACGACAAATTTATCGAAATTTCATCTAGTTATACGTATATATATATATATATATATATATGCAAAGGGAAAAGGGCTGTACGCGTAAAGATACGTGTGAATGAAAAATGCATATCCAATTTAAAAATGAGGACAGTAATTAAATCAGGCTCTTACTTGATGTAAATTAACTCTAGAAGAAATTGAAGCACTGCAAAGCGAGGCATTTTGCTCTTTTGAAAATATTTATCTTTTCTTTTATTCCTTTCTACTTGACGATGCACTTTAATATTTAAAAATATTCTATATAATACTGTGTAATAAATAATATACTACGTAATAAAAAATATATGATAACAATGGTACTACAGACAGTTTAAATTAACACTGTCAGTTCACAAAACAGTATGACATTAAAGAGGTAGTAATTTAATAAAGACAATGTATATTTTACAAATAAAAGGATACGTGTTATTACAATCTACCTGTTTATTCATTTTTATAATTTTATATGCATTTTAATTTGCAAATAATTCCATAAAGTTAATAGATCAAATAAATCATAATTCAAAATTTAATTCGAAATATATGAAATACTTATGATAATTACGTATTTAAGCAATTACATATCTTATCAACACAAATTATTGAATTTAATATAAATTATTGAAAAATAAAATGTTTACAAGTGCTGAGTAATGTGTACAATTGTGCGATTATAATTGTTTATAGTATCTATTAGACGGGTATTCTTTCGCAAAGTTTTGCACAGAAAATAGACGAGAAATCGATTAATATTGACCAATCTTTCGTACATATCCCGTGCTATACTTAAAAATAGAAATCCTAGGTACCACCTTTGTTGTTCACATTTTCCCGTCCTTTCTTCAGCATAACAGCGTAATGTAACAACGCAATGTAACGACCCGATGTAATAACGAAATGTAACGCGATGTAACAACAAAGATAACGACCATGAGAAATTCCAGCCGCGACCTTAGACCTTAGATGAATTTGTAATCGCGCGTTTTGCGCGTTATCTCTAATAATGCCGTCTAACGCGGCACGTAAGTACTTTCTCGTTGGTATGTAACAAGTAAAAATAACAGCCACGATGAAAATGGCTGCGTAAAAGGAGTGCACGTCCGTTTTATCGATCTCTAAACGCTAGCGGAGAAAGTGTAAAGGACATAAACTCGACGCGTTGCTAAAAGATTCCGGGGATTCTCAGCGTTCTCGTTCTAACTCTCGTTCTTGCTCTCCAGTGCTTTTCTTTGCTGTTGTTCCAGAACGAGCATAAGGGTGCATCGAAGCGTGGCGGCTCGCACACGCGCGGCACTGCAATGTCCTTTGGTTTTCGACGAAGACCGGCCTCCGGGATACCAATGCCGATAACGAACTATGCTACCGAGACGAGTCTACTGCATCCACGATCGAAATCCGCTGGTCCAGACCAGAACCGTAGGCGCGACGATGACAGCGTCAACATGATCCACAATTCGTCCTCAGGCCGATCGACACCGCGACTAGCACCACCGAAGAAGGAATCCAGCGGGATTGCCGTCAGGACGAATCGATTCGGTTACCGACAGTCGCAGGCGAAATTCACCAATAAAGTTAGCGATATCTGCACCAGTCATAGTGTAAGTCACTACAATCAAGAGAAGATGCAGCAGCAGCAACAGCAACAAGACGCTTTCGTGAAGCAACCGCACAGGGTGGTCCAAGTCTCTAATGTGGCGCCACCGTCGAAGATGAAATCGTCACCTGTACACAACACAACGTCCTACAACAATACCAATACCATGCATGTGGATGGAAATCGTAGAGTATCGGGCATTCCAGAGCCAATCGGCAGGTACACTCTGCACACCAGACATCTGCCTCTACCTCAGTACGCTGTAAGAATGACCGATGCGAACTCGAAGATAGCAAAAACCGCGGCTAATCAAAGTAGAAAGGTTTCCGCTGCGTCGAAGAGCTCCACGAGCTCGAAGGAAGGCTCCAGTACGGAGGATTCTGGCGTCGGAAGTCAACAGGGTTGCCCGGGTGAGGGTGATCTGAGGGGCGTGGATTATACGGATGGATCGTTAACAAGAAGGCGCGGTATGGGTAAACCTAGGAATTTAAGGATGGTCGTAAATGGTAAGAGTTTCGATGTCAGGGATGTCAGAGATGATGATAGCACGGTTACCGAAATATCCGTTATACCTTTGCCAAAAACGTTCAACACTGCTAACACTGGCTTGGTACGAGAGAGAGCTACCCAATACCAGAGGATCGTTAATAAGGACAATAGGTATACCGAATCTACGACGTCTATGTCTACCACTTCCTCCGAGGGTTACGATGAAGGATTAGGCGAAGAGAAGGTTTACAAAGACAGATCACATTCCGAAAAGATTCCTTCTATTAAGTCAGACTTCAGTCCACCGAGTTCCGACGATCCCGAGTATGGTCATGGAGAAGCTATGGCCGACGAATATTCCTTGAGCTCTAGCGACGAGTGTCAACGCTCTAGCTCTGTCCAGCATTTGCAATCGAACGTGGCTAAGTCTGCAACAGTCCAAAAACCTCCTCTGCGTTCTGTGCTCCTCACTATCGAAGATCCTGCATTCGCCGCTGCTGCGGCCACTTCGACTACTCTAATAGACGATGAAACCTCACCGGTTGACAGCCTTTTCGACAGCCTTACAGCCAGTATTACTCAGTCGGATACGAAAGTTCCGAAAAAGGAAAATACGATGGAGCAATCTGGGAACACTATTGAAGACGATAGTCCTGGAACGCCAACGAACGCCTCGAATTCGTTAAGTTTATCAGAGGGCCGAGAATATTTCGACGACGAGATCGCTGACCAGCCTGGGCTTGTTTTTGATGATAATTCGAGGGCTGGTGCTGAGACACAATCTGCTGTGACTAGTCAAATCGTCACTGAGAACAGTCATACTTTGGTGGAATCCAGTCCGAAAACAGGTAGATATTATTTAATAAATTGATGGGGATAAATGATTATTTAGAGAGTAGTTAATTTTTTCTTTTTCTTTCTTTTCCTTATCCTTTTTTATTTATTCTTTTTTTTTATCACTGCAACTACTAGAACTACATTAGAAGTTTAACTGCAACACTAAAGAATCATAATAATAAAATCAGTTAAAATAACACCTCTGACTCTGAATATTACTATTTATGTATATTGTATTTTATATATTTTGATATACTATATGATATATTATACTATGTATACTATATTTTGTACTGGATACAGATTATAGAAATGTAGTTCTAGTGTTAATTCGTTTTAAAAATTATTATGTGATATACACATTATGTCACTTAATATTATATACAGTGCGTATATTTCCGTTTGGAACGTAACTTATCATTCAGTAGTGTTTAGTTTTATTTATGGAACATGAAATTATATAAATATGTTATTATTTTTACTATTATTAACGATAGACAGGATGTTGAAAATGATACTTATAAGTCATTACTTTTTCCAGACAGGGGACCTGGAAAGAACGCAACTAACAGCCCTCACCATGGCAAACGAATTAGCCGAGCTGGCAGTGTCGACACTTTATCTCCTTGTGAATCTATTGCTTCTGATGACTTGATATTAGATTATGAACACAGCGATGCGAGCTCGTACGAAGAAAATCAACATCGGTTGGTATTTTATCACGTAGTAGAACATATTTATTCTGTACATTCATTTGTTGCACATGTATAAGATGTTTCATCTGGTTTGTATGTATGTTTTCAATAATTTTATTTAATATTTTCATAGAACAAATGTTGATTTAAGGAAACTAATTTTGCAAACCTGAAATTCATAACTGTAATATGAGTGATATCTTCCACCAACTGTAATTCAATTTATTTTCAATGCTACAGAGATATTATTGCAGTTATATAAAAATTGCATATAACAATTTTTTAATAAAATTATATAACATATAATTCTGTTAGAGAATCCTTTGGTTATATACATTCTGTATTTTTCTTAAAAAGAATTTCTAACAATTTAGTGCATCCTGTTGAAACAAACAGATTACTTTTAAAGTATTCTTTTGTGTTGTTAGAAATGATAGAAATTGCGAAAATATGTAAATAAGATGATACATTTTATATTTTCTATATATCCACTTGTTAAAATAACGTATTGAATGAAATTCTGGAAAATAAATAAAAATTAGTTTACGTGCGAGTATTGATAAAAATATATTGAATATTGTTATATATTTTAGAGCGGAGACTTGTACGGCATTGCAAGATATGGATAACGCTACCATTCTCTCCGAATTGGAAGCCCAAGGTGAAGAAGTAATGAGGCAATGGACTTCTTTGTTGAGTACATGCCAAACGTTGCAAGAAACTAATAACTCCAACACAATTAATAACAACGTGAACAGTGGATCGGCCAATAATAATAATCAACCAGCCAACGAAATAGGGTGTGTATTTAAAGCTTTTATGTCGCTTTTAAAATTATTAATTGCTTTATACTGTTCATGGTTTAAAACAACGCATGATTTTGAGACAGATATAATTATATACGGAACAAAATGTATTACTGTGATCTTTTGGGTACAATTTTAATAATACTAACATCTCCTATTTTTTTTTCTTTTTTTCAAATATTATCTTGACTATAGTTCAGTGTCCCTATAGTTATTGGTATTAATGTAAATCGAATAACGCATAATTTTTTTGTAGCTTCGAAAATGCTTCTTTGGTTGTGTTTCATACATTTATGTTATATGTTGCTTCGTTGTACGTTGATTTATACGTTAATACAGATTTATTGTAGAGTATGAATAGGAATAACGAAATACCGTCTTTCATTATTGGCTCAATATACTGCTTGTATATATACATATCAAATTCAATGTATAATGTAAAAAAATTAATTAACTGTTTTCATACATTTCACTGGATAGTAAAGTTAACTATACAATAAACACAAATTTAAATATATATTGCATAGAGATTTATTTTGATATAATAGAAATTCTTGAGATTACGTATTTATGAAATAGAAGTATTAATCATATCTAAAAATTAATTAGAAAGATATTTGTGTAGGAAAGATTATTTATAATCTAAATATGTTTCTTTACATATGAAAGTATTTTAAAATTAACGTATTTTCTTTCTATAAAATGCGAATAAGTAAAATATAGCATAACTTATCCTTAAAAGAATTTGAAGAATATGATCTTCATAAATAAAGCCAAAATGATAATGAATATGGTTTTCATAAAATGTAAGAACAGTTTGTATAGTTATTATTAGAAGAGATTCTGTTTTTAATTTCTAGCATACTTAAGGTAAGTTGTGTAATACCATAGATAAATATAACAGTCCATGAATATTTATTGTTTTCTTTAAACATGCCATAAAAGTTATTTTACTTTCGAAAAGTTATTAAACTATCGTTTTAATTTCTAAATTTAGTAAGAAAACCATTTTACTAATTTCTATCAAAAATTTTCTTTTATAATATGTATTCATTGCAATATAGGACATAACTTCTAGATTAGTTGGGAAATATCGATGAATTGTTAATGAAGAATACTATATCATGAATGCCTTAAACTTTTAAATTATGTCAAATTTGTTCAAGCTAAAATTATTAGATAGAAATAAAGTTAAAAATATTAATTTAATATTTATTAAACGAAAATTTACTATTTATTTATTAAACTAAAATATTAATAAGATATTAGTTCTTAAATGATGTATTTAGTAGTAATATGTAATTATTTTAAAAATATTTTTACATGTTCTTTATGAAGATTTAATATTCGTTAAATATAAATATAAAGTTTAGTGTAAGAAATTATTTTTTATATACGATATAAAATGATACATTTTATTTGATATTTCATATTATATGTTTTGGTTATTATCCAATTGTTGTTTATTTTGATAATTATTTTTATTATTAGCTTCACTTCAATAATACAAATATTTATCATATGTTTGCTGAATTTAATTGCACGATATAATTTATTTAATAAAAATATTATCAACATGTGATTTTCCTCTTTGTTCATATAGTTCAATAATTTTCATATGTTTTCCTTATTAAATAGGTTTTATCTACCTGAAGTAATAACAAGAAAGCGTAGAATTGGTTATCAATTGACATTGCAAGAATTTGAAATTATGATTCTTTTATAATTTTTTTTTTTATTATTTACATTAATAGATATAAAAGTTATAGTTTTCTGTTAATATTTGAAAGCAATTTTCAAATATTTTATACATAAATTCGCAAATATCTTGCAAAAAAGTAATTGTCTAAGTGAGTTAATTTGTTGTAATTTGACGTAATAAGTAATTAAATATATTTTTTGGTTTTGGCTGTTTCATGTGAATGCATGATGACATCTTTCTAAGCATGTTTGAATTCAGTAGTTTATAAACTCGGTATAATTGTGCAGAATATGTTTCTAGTAATATTGACAACTTTTGTATATGTATAATAATATTTAAAATGGAAACTAATATAACAAAACGATACTGTTGCTAATGTTATTAAATTAATAGTAAAAAATACATTGTGGCAGGAACAATTACTAGCCATAATATAGAGAGAAAGATTAATTTAAAAAAAGAAAGAAAAATGTATATTTTTTAGACTGAAAAGATTTTTTTTCATAGTTAAAAAGAATATATATATCCAAAAATTGTAAAAAGCAATAATTTTTTTGTAAGAACGAGTTTATTTATATATATTTTTGTATTTTATTGTAGTTTATAAATCATCATATTTAAAGCGAAATATCCAAATTTCATGTACAAGTAATTAACAATTAAAAAGATTAAGAAGAGCTTTATTTATGGCGTGAATATTTGCCACGCATTTTGTTTTGATGATATTTAATATCTTTACTAATTATGTGCTTTCCCAAAGCAATATCGTTTTAAACTGTCTGTTGTTTTGATTAAAAATGAAAATATTTGCAAGAATATTTTGTCATTTATGTATTTCACAGATACAATTGTTAACTAAAAAATAAGATTTTTAAATATTTAGTCAAATGTAATAGATATTAAATCAAATTAAATTTAATGAAATTTAATAAAAATTTTATCAAGTCTAATAAATACTTAATTAAATTATTTCTTTTATGATAAATCTTTATATACTAATAAATCTTTTTATGATATGAATATTATTCGTTTCTGTCATTTTGATAACTGCAGTGCATACGTGTTTATTTCTCCATTCGTGTAAGTATATTTTTTAAAGAATTATTTATCTAACAATGGATTAAATGGAATCATTTTAACGAATGTATTTGTGAAATACGCCAGGGGTTTACGATATGCAAGAGACACTATTCTATGACGGATAAAGCTATGTCTCATCCATTTAAAACTACGTCTGCATTCCCTACATGCGGATTTCTCTTCAAGCAAGATATCACACTCATCAGTACGTTCATTTCAAAATCAATAACTCTATAGAAATTGCTTCCATGCATTCATATGAAATGAAAAGCAGACAGTTTTAGAAACAAACACAAAATAATATTTCTGTTAAAGAAATGTGTTGTTGCATATAAAACGAAATATTATTAATTATTATTACATATTTTTTTAAAACGAAATACAGTTTAAACTGGAATGCTGTTTTGTTAGGTACTTAAGATGGTTATTTTTTATTTATTATTTGTTTCGAATGACTATTTATTTGCATAAAGAAAGATTTTATTCATATTTTCTTTACTTTTTATTCATTTTGTTACTTTTATTTTTTGTTTCTAAAGCAAGTGTCTTCGTTATTTTTTGATTTTCTGGAATATAAGTATTTAATGCACCTTTTTATAATACATAGTTGCTTATTTTTAACTGTTATTAATTTTTATTTTAACAAATAATTTTAATTTATAAAGTCAAAAGATATGAGCTTTCGATTAATAACAATTCTCTAATTTATGCAAAGTATTATAAGTTTTTGGATATTTTTATTTACTCGTTTTAAATATATAGTAATTTTTTTATAAAGATAGATAAATGTAGTAATTAAATCAAGAGTATGAAAATAAAAGTGAACTTCATAATTATTAACAAAATTGAAATCATATAATATAATAAAGAAAGGACAGATACGTTTAAATTAGTTTCAACAATCGATTTACAATACTTAATTTAAGGTTATAGTAATGAAATATCAAATGAGCATTTTTCACTAATAATTTAATAGAATTAATTATCGACGCCACGATTTTTACGAATATTTAAAAACGAATTTGGCGCGCGTCTGCGCGTGACTCATGTTCCATCCCCACTCTCTGGTTACCTTCTCCCCCATTCGCTGACTCAGACGGGTGTCATGGCTTCGCCGGCAACTCGAGCTTGAAACGCGGAACGCGGTTGTTACTACTGGTAGTAACGCATGTGCGCTCTTACTGTTCGTATTGTGTGTTGTTACGATCTTACCGCGTCGCGTGCAGCGTTATAGTCTTTTTTCACAGAAAAGTGAAGTGCTACAACAATAGTGATTTATACCTCAAAATAAAACAGAGCAATATCGTCCTTCGAGCTTCATTCGGACTATGCCTTAACATTTGGCAAATTTTAGTCAACAAAAGGGTACTAGTTAACACTTGTAGTGAGTAATTCTTTTTTTTTTTTTTTTAC